>NC_054573.1:2420710-2550710 GCF_017654505.1 Polyodon spathula | reverse complement strand
CTCTAGTGGAGCTGAGGAGGGACTGGGAGGGAGGGAGGCAGTGTGGCTCTAGTGGAGCTGAGGAGGGACTGGGAGGGAAGCAGTGTGGCTCTAGTGGAGCTGAGGAGGGACTGGGAGAGAGGGAAGCAGTGTGGCTCTAGTGGAGCTGAGGAGGGACTGGGAGGGAGGGAAGCAGTGTGGCTCTAGTGGAGCTGAGGAGGGACTGGGAGGGAGGGAAGCAGTGTGGCTCTAGTGGAGCTGAGGAGGGACTGGGAGGGAGGGAAGCAGTGTGGCTCTAGTGGAGCTGAGGAGGGACTGGGAGGGAGGGAAGCAGTGCGGCTCTAGTGGAGCTGAGGAGAGACTGGGAGGGAGGGAAGCAGTGTGGCTCTAGTGGAGCTGAGGAGGGACTGGGAGGGAAGCAGTGTGGCTCTAGTGGAGCTGAGGAGGGACTGGGAGGGAGGGAAGCAGTGTGGCTCTAGTGGAGCTGAGGAGGGACTGGGAGGGAGGGAGCAGTGTGGCTCTAGTGGAGCTGAGGAGCAGAGGGACTGGGAGGGAGGGAAGCAGTGTGGCTCTAGTGGAGCTGAGGAGGGACTGGGAGGGAGGGAAGCAGTGTGGCTCTAGTGGAGCTGAGGAGGGACTGGGAGGGAGGGAAGCAGTGTGGCTCTAGTGGAGCTGAGGAGGGACTGGGAGGGAAAGCAGTGTGGCTCTAGTGGAGCTGAGGAGGGACTGGGAGGGAGGGAAGCAGTGTGGCTCTAGTGGAGCTGAGGAGGGACTGGGAGGGAGGGAAGCAGTGTGGCTCTAGTGGAGCTGAGGAGGGACTGGGAGGGAGGGAAGCAGTGTGGCTCTAGTGGAGCTGAGGAGGGACTGGGAGGGAGGGAAGCAGTGTGGCTCTAGTGGAGCTGAGGAGGGACTGGGAGGGAGGGAAGCAGTGTGGCTCTAGTGGAGCTGAGGAGGGACTGGGAGGGAGGGAAGCAGTGTGGCTCTAGTGGAGCTGAGGAGGGACTGGGAGGGAGGGAAGCAGTGTGGCTCTAGTGGAGCTGAGGAGGGACGGGGAGGGACGGGGAGGGACAGGGAAGCAGTGTGGCTCTAGTGGAGCTGAGGAGGGACTGGGAGGGAGGGAAGCAGTGTGGCTCTAGTGAGCTGAGGAGGGACTGGGACGGAGGGAGGGAAGCAGTGTGGCTCTAGTGGAGCTGAGGGGGGACTGGGAGAGAGGGAGGCAGTGTGGCTCTAGTGGAGCTGAGGAGGGACTGGGAGGGAAGGAGGGAGGCAGTGTGGCTCTAGTGGAGCTGAGGAGGGACTGGTCTATTGTTTTTCAGGTCCATCGGAAGAAGGCAACGAGAGGACGCTGCAGGAGCGACAGAGCAGAGGAGCCGCTCTCTTTGCGGTTATTTTAAGGACGGGTGTCACCATTGTGTTGTTCTCTCGAGGGCAGGTCGGATTTCCTATGCCTTGGAACATTCTGTTCTCGATTTCAGTACAGTGCCTCCTTCAGATTAGCGTATATAATATATATTTTCTATCTATCTATCTATACCAAAGAGTAATAAAGCACAGTGAAAGCATGGTAATGCGCATTGTAAAGCACAGAGAGGTCTGGTAAAGCATAGGGAAACATTGTAAAGCACAGAGAGGTCTGGTAAAGCATAGGGAAGCATTGTAAAGCACAGAGAGGTCTGGTAAAGCATAGGGAAGCATTGTAAAGCACAGAGAGGTGTGGTAAAGCACATGGGAGCATTGGTAAAGCATAGGCAAGCATTGTAAAGCACAGAGAGGTCTGGTAAAGCATAGGCAAGCATTGTCAAGCACAGAGAGGTCTGGTAAAGCATAGGCAAGCATTGTCAAGCACAGATAAGTACGGTTAAACATATTTACAAAAATAAACCATGTCAGACTGGGGTAAACAAGGCTACATCATGCATTATATAACCACTGGGGAAACTGGGAGGCAAACTGACCTTTTTATAAAAGCACATATTCCACCGTTTATAGGGAAGAGCAGCCTGTGGTTCATACTTTTGACTGTCAAACGCTGGTGTGCACCTCGCTGATTGCCTTAGTCATTAGTTGGTTTTCATACTGAACCGAATACAAACGGTTATAAATCAGAAAGCGATGCTTCCGCCCCTCCAGGCAGATAGTTAGGTCACTTCCCAGCAGCTGCGTTTGTGTTGTACTGATTCGGGCGCTGCGATGGGGTATGCAGTCTATATCGCATTGCACTTCTCTTGTAAAGGGTTACACGGGTTATCCTCAGAGAATGAGGTAATCTTCCCCACACATCAATGACTTCATCCCAGCTCGCAAGGTTCCAGAACTCCCTTGCCCTTGCCAAAGTTCTGAGGCTCGCTTTTTTTAATGTACAGGGAATTAAGACCTACAGCGCCATCTAGTGGAGACTTGAACAATTTTCACTTACAAATACATTTTCTTTGCTAATGTGTTGAACTGCCTTTAAAACCGAGGATTCCCTGTGTCTGCTGGTTTTCATTCCACCCGAAATCTCAATTACTTAACAGAAAATTTGCTTACTAACCCCCTTTTATTTGTTTACAGGTGTATATTTCAAGTTAGCAACAACACTTCGTAAGTAACTTTTTACTTTCTGTTTGAAATGAAGCAGTCAGTCAGTTTTCACATTCGTTCTGAAGTTCAGACCGTATCATTTTTATTTCACAATACACTGACAATAAAACCGATACAAAACTCCAATCTGGGAATTTTATTGTTTTATATATATATATATATATATATATATATAAAAAGCAGCACTGCATGTGTCGAGTGTTAGATGGACTGAACTCTCCACAGAAATCAGGTGAGGGTCGCTGGGGTCGATCGGTCTGATTCACCCTTCAGAGTGAAAGGAGAGAAGAGGCATCTGCCTGGGTTTGTGCTGATCACTGCTTTTCTGAGACTCTGTGGAGGAGAACAGTGACCCACACAAACCCAGGCAGCTGCTGCTTCTTCACTCTTCTGCCCGATGGACACCAGCGACCCTCCCCTGTGGAGACCTCAGTCCGGACAAAGGAATAATCGGTCCACGGTGAATGAAAGTGCAAAGGTTTTTAAACTGTATGAAATGTGGTTCAAAGTCTTGTATGCATTTTTTTTTATTTTATTTATTTTTTTGTTTTTTACAGTGTAACAATTTCTGATGAGATTTGAAAATATTTATATAAATTTACACGGGCGAACGTTTGTGACATTAAAGGAAGCGTATTTTAAGTGTAAAAAAAAAAAAGATAATAAATAAAACAAAATATTAATACACATTTCAAAGACTGTAAAACAGACGGATCTAGCAAATGTACAGTTTTAGTTGCAAAAGTACAGTATGTATATTTGATTTCCAATTCCCAATCTGATATCAAAAGATCAAATGTAATGATGCTAGTATTTCAGTGTCCCAAACAACAATGCTACATAGTCTGAGTAGAGCTAAAACATTTAAAACACAATTAAATGCATTAACAGTTATTATAAAGACAGACGATCGCTCGGAAGACAGGAGATAGGAGAGAGAACAATGCATTTTTCTTTGTGGAAACAAAAAAAAAAAAAATGTTCTTCAATCACGAGGAGAATTTTGGGACTGGCAGTGCATGCTTGTAACATGACCCCCTCCCCCTCCCTCCCCAGCCCTCCCTCCCTTCCCCCCCAACACCCCCCCCCCATCAGAACGACAGGTCAAATAAGATATAAAAAATTGACTCAAATGTTTAATCTACAAAAAAATTTGGAGCTCCGTACAGAAAAAAAATAAAATGTACCAAAAACAAATTGGCCAGTTATTATTTTGAGATTTCCAAAATGAATGCAAGAAAAAAATTTGAAAGGACAATTTTTTTTTCAGAGCAAGAATGAATCATGAAATATATATACACAAGAGTTTTTGTAAAGGTTTCCTTTTTTTTTTTTTTTTTTTTTTTTTAAATACATACCACTATCAAAAAACGTCATCCCTCCCCTCCTCTACCCTCCCGTCGAAATTGTACCAACAAACACTGATTGAAGTCGAGATAAAACGAGGACCCTTCCTCCCCCACTGTCACTTTTCTTGCGTTTCCTTTGAATCTTTTCACTGGCAGAAGGGAGAAGCCGTGGGGTCGAAGCCCTTGAAGACCTCTTTCAGCGAGGCGGCGTCCTGCTCGGCGCTGTCTGCCGGCTGCGCGGGGCTGCTTCCCCCGAAGGGGCTCCCCGTACCCCCGGATTTGGCCGCTTGTTTCAACCCAAACACGGAAGACACGGGGAGGTTGTGAACCCCAGGCTGCTGTCCGGATTCCAGATTGGAAACCCCGGTAACAGTGGAACCGTCGCCGGCGATTCCGGCCGCGGGCGGGGCTGACTGAGTCTGAGCTGCGGGCTTCGGCCTGGGCCTGTTGTAGCTGTTGTATCTGTCTGTGGCCGGTTCTGATCCGGCGGCTTTCTCCGTCTCCGGCTGATCCAGCGCCGATTTGCGCACAAAGAGCGGCTCCTTCGGCTTGCCCTGCTTGCCGGCTTCGCCCGGTTTGGGCTCGGAGGAAGAATTCCCATTAGCGGCGTCCGATTTAGCCACTGAGGTGCCACTACCTACCCCGCCCCCCGTGCTCTGAGTCCTGGGGTCATACAAGCTTATGCTGCTTAGCACATTGCTCTGGCCCGTAGTGCTGCTACCCAGTCCTGCAACTGCCCCTCCTCTCCCCCCGCCCCCTGCGGAAAGCAGCCTGGGGTCGTAGGGGGCGATGGTCGGCACAACTGGCTGTGTCATCTGAACAATACCTGGGGCAGCGGCAGCAGCAGGAGTAGCAGTGAGGCCACCTGACAAAGATTCGCCCGCTGCTTTGAGCGCGGGTTTCTGGTTTTGCAATCTGGGGTCGGTCGCGGTTTTGCGCGCGATCCGCGGGTCGACGGGTTTGTCCGCCGTGGGCGCGGTCGCCGGGGCAGAGGGCGGAGGTTGAACCTGGGGGAGGGGCGTCTGCCCGGAAGCAGCGTTGACCGTCTTCAGGATCCGGGAGAGGAGCTCGAAGTCTGGGAGGGAGGCCGGCTCGGACTGAGCCTGCTGGGCAGGGGGGATCGAGGGAGGAGGAGGAGGAGGGGGAGGAACTGGGGGGGCCATGTGCTCTCGCTGCTGCTGGGCTCGGTTCAGTCTGGGGTCCACCGCTGTCACTGGGGGAATCCCGGGAGGCAAGGGGAGGAAGTCTTGCTTGGGTACGGGCAGGGGTATCAAATCCTCAGGGCTCCAGAGCACAGATTTGGAGAAGTTGGGCTTGAGGAGGACGATGTCCTTCTTGATGTGGCTGAACTGCTGCAGCTGGGAGCGGGGGTCCCTGAGAGCCTGGCCTGGCAGGGCCTCCGAGGGGATGGAGACAGGCTTGTCACGCAAGACCCTCTCTCCTTCCTCCTCGTCCGCCGGGCCGCTGGGGACCCTGTGGTGTGGGGCGGGGTCTGGTTTCGTGGGAAGGGCGTGGCGGGCCAGGCGGGGGTCCGCAGGGGGGTCGCCCTGGCTGGTCTCGCCCGTCCTGGTGAGACGGGGGTCCCGGGACAGTCGGGGGTCGGCCGGGCGGCTTGCGGAGATCGCTGTTGTCGCTGCTGCTGCTGGGTTGGTTGTGGCCGGGCGGGGGTTGTTGAGACCCCCAGGGCTGGGGTCTGTGGGGTGGGGAGGGGGAGGCTGGTTTGGCAGCTTGCCCCCTTGTGTCTGCTGGCGAAGGGTTTTGAGGATGGAGGTCACACTGCCGCCACCGTCCTCTTCCTCGCTGGAGTACCAGTTAGCCGTGTCACCTATTGGGAGGGGGGGGGGGGGGGGGGGGGGGGGGGGGGGGGTGGGGCCGGGAGGAGGCGGGGGGGGGCGGGGGGGGGGAAAAAAAACTTTGTTTGCACACAATTAGTGTGTTAATCATTTTCTTTTTAATCAATTTATCAGAGCATGCAGTATTGACCGTTTTTTTAAATTTGCTTTACCAGACCTCTCTGTACTTTACAATGCTTGCCTATGCTTTACCAGACCTCTCAGTACTTTACAATGCTTCCCTATGCTTTACCAGACCTCTCTGTGCTTTACAATGCTTCCCTATGCTTTACCAGACCTCTCTGTGCTTTACAATGCTTCCCTATGCTTTACCAGACCTCTCTGTGCTTTACAATGCTTCCCTATGCTTTACCAGACCTCTCTGTGCTTTACAATGCTTCCCTATGCTTTACCAGACCTCTCTGTGCTTTACAATGCTTCCCTATGCTTTACCATACTTCTCTGTGCTTTACCAGATCTCTCTGTGCTTTACAATGCTTGCCTATGCTTTACCAGACCTCTCTGTGCTTTACAATGCTTCCCTATGCTTTACCACACCTCTCTGTGCTTTACAATGCTTCCCTATGCTTTACCAGACCTCTCTGTGCTTTACAATGCTTCCCTATGCTTTACCAGACCTCTCTGTGCTTTACAATGCTTCCCTATGCTTCACTGCTATGCTGTCACTGTGAGGACTCTTTCCTAAGGGATGGAAAGATTGGTAGTACCTTCCGCATCTCTCTCTCCTCCCCCTTCTGCCAGCCTCCGTGCTCGCTCCTCTGCCTGCTGCTGTTTCTGTTGGATCCTCATGAAGAGAGCTCGCTGGGCCGTAGGCAGGAAGTCCGGGATCGCTGGCTGGTTCTGACCCTGCCCAGCCCCCGGGTCGAGCCCCATCATGGAGCCCTGGTCTGGGGGAGGCTGGTCCATGAACCCCATCGAGCCGTCCCCCTCCTCCATCTCTTCATAGTCTCCGTAATCGTCTTCTAGAAAAAGAGTGGGTTTTAATTTAAAATACTGAACTGTATTGAACTAAACTGTATTACATTGTACTTACTGAACTGAGCTGTACTGTATTGCATTGTACTGAACTGAACTGTATTACATTGTACTGTATTGTGTTGTACTGCTCTGTATTGTATTGTACTCCATTGAACTGTAGTGTACTCTATTGAGCTGTACCGTACAGTATTGAAGTGTATTGTATTATACTCTGTTGATGTGTATTATATTGTACTCTATTGAAGTGTATTGTATTGACTCTGTTGTATTGTATTGTACTCTATTGAAGTGTATTGTATTGTACCTTCCTCTCCCCCTTGCTCCATCTCCATGCCCTGCTGTGGATGGTAGAAGTTCTCAAAGTAGGGTGGTGGGGGGCCTGGGGGCATCATGCCTAGAGGGGGCCCATCGGCTGGTCCGAAGGGCATCATCGGGGGCCCAGGGCCCATCGGAGGAGGCCCCTGGTTCATGCCTGGGGGCCCCATTGACATGTCATGGGGCATCGGGCCAGGGGGGGAGTCATGGAGGGGGGCCCTGGATGTGTTCCGGGGCCAGGCCCCATGGTCCCTGGGGGGCCTGGAGGCCATCCTTGGGGGTCGGGGACCTGAAAAAAAATAGGCCCACCCCCAGGACCTCCCCCCCGGGTGGGGGAGGCCTGGGACATCTTCCATGGGGCCACCTGGGGGTCCCAGACTTACCACGGTCCTGGAAGTGAAGGGGAGGAGAATGGTCAAAAATAATAATTGTGTGTTTGATTTATGCACAAAAAATAAAAAGGTCTCGTCCAGTTCCTGAGCAGCTGAAAGGGTCAGGCCCAGAGACCTGGTCTGGAGAGTACAGGGTCTTCCTTTAGCCATGGTCCTGGAGGAGCTACGAGGTCCCCCTGGTACTGGGGACCAGCTCCAGTCGATGTCCTGGAGAGGCTACAGGGGCTCAGCCCTGGTCCTGGAGAGAGTAGCTACAGGGGGCTCAGCCTGGTCCTGGAGAGCTACAGGGGCCTCCCAGGCCTCTGGTCCTGGAGCCTGGAGAGCTACAGGGGCTCCAGCCCTGGTCCTGGAGAGACTACAGGGGCTCCAGCCCTGGTCCTGGAGAGAGCTACCAGGGGCTCCAGCCCTGGTCCTGGAGAGCTACTACAGGGGCCTCCAGCCCTGGTCCTGGAGAGCTACAGGGGCTCCAGCCCTGGTCCTGGAGAGCTACAGGGGCTCCAGCCCTGGTCCTGGAGAGCACAGGGGCTCCAGCCTGGTCCTGGAGAGTCTTTTCCAGCATTGCTGGACAGCCCGGGTCGGGAGAGGATATCTGGGGGTTCCCAAGACCATGGGACTGGCCTCTCGATGTAAAACAAGTAGGATTCAGCCTGGACCTGGATGTCCCCGGTATGGGCTAGGACCCTCGGGATGTCCTACAGGAAAAAAAAAACGTAACATATTGTAATCCAGATCAGCAAGTTGTACAAATCTACTGTCAATCAACTAGGTGGTCCGACCTCTGGGGGACGTGGTACAATGATGATTATTTTGAGATCCTCGTTCTGAGACTGAGACGGTGCGACATATTATGACATAAAAAACATTTCTTTTTACATACTTTTTTTTGTAGCAAATCCTTTTCGTATAAAAAGTTTTCTGTCCCCTAAAAGGAGTCTGAGAAAAAGCCTGGCTTCCTGCGTATAAGACGAGTGACCCTCCGAAGTGACTCTGATCTGCTGAGCCCCCTCCCCCTATATTAATATATTACACAAACTTACCTTTAACATTTAAAAGAGTTGTGACTATTCTCAATTAGATAGCTTTCTGTGACCCTGTGGAGGGAGAAAGCCCTGCTTGTGTAAAGAGTGTGTGTGTGGGGGGGGGTGTAAGGTTGGCAGGGATGGGGTTAATTCTGTCCCTGCCAGCAATCACAGGGTTAGCAGTTCCCCAGTTAGGTAACTCTGTGCTAATTAGGAGGTCACCTGTACAAAAAGGGGAGAAATTCTTTATCTGGGGGACAGGGAGTTTAGGTGAATGTGTGTACAGTGTTTTATCGTTTTGAACGATATAGTGAAGGCGAATGTTTTGCTCAAACTGTTTGTTTTGGCCCTTGTGCTTTTTTCCTTTGGTTTTGTGTTAGCTCACACACGCTAAAACTGCAGCTTTTCATCTCTGGGTCTACTTCCTGCCGGTAACCAGCCTTGGCATTGATGCTACCCTCTCACAGCTTGGGCCCGACCCCCAGTTTGAAAACCCTGACTCACCGTACTCCTAGTTTTTGAGCCAGCTGGCCGGTGGGCTGCACCCGAATCTCAAACAGTGAGGGAATTTTCTTCTGTCCGTTGTTGGGGCAGGGCTGGGGGGGTGGCATGGGCTGAGGGGGCGGTGGCCCAGGAGGGGGTGCCTGTCCTGGGCAAGGTCCTCCCCCTGGACCCCCTGGTACCAGACAGGGGCCCGATCCGGGCCCAGAACCCCCTGGAGAGTCGCAGGGTCCCCCTCCGGGAGAGCTGGGGTCGGAGGGAGGGGGCCGGGGGGGAGTGGGGAGCAAGCCCACCCCAGGAGGGGGTTTGGGGAGCGGGTTGATGCCCTGCTTCTTCAGCTCCTCCACCTCCTTCTCATCCTCCGCTCCGGCTTCCGCGTCCTCAGCTAACATCTGGGAAACGAATGAGGAACTCAGTGATTTAAACCTGTCATTACCGACACTGTAAAATGAAGGGTGCTAACATGGGGGATGCATTTATTAGTAAGAAACTAGCTGGGCCAGCATTATTATTATTATTATTATTATTATTATTATTATTATTACTAGGCAGATACCTTTATCCAAGGCGACTTATGGCTGTTATAGGGTAATACAAAGTTACAGTGCAAGTATATTTAAATACAATGTAGTTTACACGAAGTGCAAATACTAGTAGAATACAACAGAAGGCAATTTATAATGCTTATCTACAATGACATATTAGCAGTGCAACAGTACAAGGACGGTGCATCAGCTGAGGATCCAGTGATATGGTGCTGAGGTCAGACGAGTCCAGAGCAGAGCAGGAGGGGTAAATGGAGAGTCTCTCACCTTGTTCAGCAGGTCTTGTGTGTTCTCAGAGAGGTCCTCGTGGGAGAACATGCATTCGTCTCCATTCACGCAGGACCCGGTGGTGTGAAACAGCTTGCACGGGAAATCATGTGGGACACAGTTAAGGATTACAGTTCCTCTAGGCAGAACTAGCCAGGACAAACGTTCCAGGAACGGAGCAAACTGCTGTGCCATGGGAGTCCTATTTTAGTGTGCATAAGTGCTGCAATACAATTTAAAAAGTACCCAGAATACACAACTCAAACAGTATATAAAAACGTTTAACAAAGTCCAGAGAGGAGTCCGGTTCCGAGCAGCAGATTGATCTCAGAACTTTTGCCAAGTCAGGTGTTACGGTAGCCCGTTCTTTAAATTCATTTAAAAAGTGTCTCCTACCCTCTGTCCTAAGAGTCTCTAGTTAATTTCTAAATGTGTCTTCAAGTCCTGTTTCTTACGCTGTGTTTGCAGTTGTGGGTTAACCTTGCAGTCACAGAGGATGGGAGGACGTCAGCACCCAATTGGATACGTCAAAGTTGCGAACAACACAAAAACCGTAGCAACTTGCAGATTGGAACAGTCTATAGAAGAATTCCCAAAGTTTTGTTTCAAACTTTTTTTTTTTTTTTTTTTTTAAACTCTCCTCTTAATCTCTTTTTTCTTAAAGGATAGATTCAGTTAACAGCCTATCTGTATAACTCTTAGCTGCCCTGATTAGTCTGTCTCTGCAAAGCTGCAATGTGCTTTTACACCACAGTTAATCTAATAAACTATACAAAATCTTCTAATCAATTATCAGCATTGCCTTGATTAAGGCAGCAAATATACAATCGAACGCAGTACTCTGCAGCTGTGGCCATAATCTTATCATCCCTCTATAGAATGAACTCATTTTGCTTCATGAAGTCAAATGAAAGCTGCTGAATGATGTCACGTTAACATATTGAATTGCACATCGCCGCTTTGGTGTTTTCCCAGATCCTTAACGAAAGACTGACACATTAAAAAATGTGACATTTCTAAATCAAACACGAAATACTACTGCACTGCTAGTATGGCTTGAGGTTGAATTTTATGCAATATCATTTTGTAGTTTCTTTGATTACATGACGTTAAATAAAATATCTAAATTTAGTTCATTCATATTTATTTATTTTACATTAATGTCTCAATCCTAAAATTTTAGGTGAGACTTTTGCCCTCTCACACACACACACATACACACACAGAGGAGAGAAGGTTTGTGTCGTGTGGGGTAGCTTGATTAGGGCAAAGGTTTTTTGTAGTTTCTCTGGTGCTAAATTTTCATAGCAGCCGATTGCAAAGGGATTTGCAGCCTTGGCTGTGCCCCTGTCAGTGAAGGATATCATGCATGTAAGGGCAGTTCTCAGCTCTTGCACAGAAGCCTGTGATGTAGAACTTGCAGAGTTCTTTCTTCTTGGGCAGCTCGATGTCATGGCTGAAGTTGCAGTGCTCCCCCTAGAAAACACATCAAAAATAAAAAAAAGAGAATTTATCAAAGCTGACACACGACATAAACTGGAGTCTGCAGCGGGAGTCTCAAACAAGCCAGTCACAGCTGTAAATAACGTGAGTACAAGGTTTCACAATTTCTGAAAAATAACGCGACACACGTACGGCAGGGTGCAATTCAGAGATGGGAATAAGCAGTTCCACTAATTCCAGGTTTCACAATGAGCCTGATCAGCAAAGTGTACGGGCAACAAGTCCAAACGAATCAACTTTACTAAACTGCCAGTAAAACCAGGAATGGGTCAATCTGCTGTGCAACGGGAGTCTGGTTTCCATCCCCTGTAACGATTCCCATGCTGTGGAACTGACCGTGCCTCGGCAGGGGTTTGTTCCCCGCTGTCTTACCCAGGTGCACCTGCCCTCGATGTAGTACTTGCAGATCACTTTGCCCTTCTTGTCCGAGACCTGCTGGTGGGACTTGTCCTGATCGTTCCTGCGCGGGCCGCAGTCCTGCAGAGACACAGGTAGGGGGAGTGGGGGTTAATGTATTGAGAGATGCACACACCGCTGAGGAAGCCAGCTTGCACAGTTTGGTCACTTTTTCTTGGTGGTCCAATTAATTGCGCGAGATGAGATCTCCCTGACAATTAGAGACACATCAATTTTACAGGATCAAAAAAGGATTTGCGTTTATATACGTTCACCAGGATAAATTTGCACTGTAATGTTGAACCCCCTCATGCTTTTCCTGTAGTTTGCCATGTTTTTTTTTTTTTTTTTTTTTTTTAATATGCTTTACCAGACCTCTCTGTGCTTTACAATGCTTCCCTATGCTTTACCAGACCTCTCTGTACTTTACAATGCTTCCCTATGCTTTACCAGACCTCTCTGTGCTTTACAATGCTTCCCTATGCTTTACCAGACCTCTCTGTACTTTACAATGCTTCCCTATGCTTTACCAGACCTCTCTGTGCTTTACAATGCTTCCCTGTGCTTTACCAGACCTCTCTGTGCTTTACAATGCTTCCCTGTGCTTTACCAGACCTCTCTGTGCTTTACAATGCTTCCCTGTGCTTTACCAGACCTCTCTGTGCTTTACAATGCTTCCCTATGCTTTACCAGACCTCTCTGTGCTTTACAATGCTTCCCTATGCTTTACCAGACCTCTCTGTGCTTTACAATGCTTCCCTATGCTTTACCAGACTCTCTGTGCTTTACAATGCTTGCCTGTGCTTTACAATGCCTCTCTGTGCTTTACAATGCTTCTGAATCTCTATGCTTTCTCCGTTTCGACCCCCCTCTCCGAAGTGTTCTCACTTGTGTACCAGAGTGACCCGAACAAATATGCCTTTTTTTGCCTAAAACCAGCCCCCTCTCTGTTGCTTATAAATTGCACACGATTTTCGGGGCGCGAGTCAGCTGGCTGCATGATATTCTGTTACAGGGGTACAGCCCTCTAACAAAGACCACGTACCCCCCAGCACCAGGTCTCCATGTTCCATCTCTCCAGGGTGACCCCCCGCAGAGTCCCTCCCTCCCCCCTAACTGCGGTTGCACTTCCTCAAAGGAGGTATCATCCCGAGCCGGCCCCCCACTGTGATCGGCCACGACTAGTCCTCCCTGTAGCCGGCTGCTCCCCTCCTCTCCCCCTCCCTCGGTTGTTCCTCCCTCGGCCTCGGTTCATCCCGCGGCCCCCCTTTCCCCCTCGGCCACGACCCCGTCCTCCTTTAGCACCTGCCGGGAACGACAAACAAATAAAGAACAATGAAAAAACAAAAACTGCCGAAAAACAAGAGCAAGTACAGCAGATGTCCACAACAAACAGGTGGTGAAATGCAGAGAGACACATTTCTGAATCGGATGGAGATAACACTTCCCAAGCTGGACAGGTGCACGTTTATCACAGAACATTCCTGGTTATAAATTCTTGGTTCGAAGCGTAGAAAAGAACAATCACATGGCTTGGTCAAAACTTCATTGATTCGAGAAATGCCGGATTTCATAACAGACAGGTTCTGAGATGTAAAGGGGATCACAGCATCCATTTCAACAGAGATTTGGTCAGGACCCAAAAAATCATTCAGAATGATAGAGAATGCCAGTTTGTAGACTGTACCCTAAAATGTGTGCTCCAAGGCAAATCCTGGGTGCAATAAAATTCTTTAAAATATAAATTCACCCAGAATGGTGCAGGTTCAAACCAACCCCTTATTTTCAAACTTCGCTATGTAGGGGTGCAAATTTGCCGCTAGATTCTTGTGCCAGGTTACCTCGTAGACCGCCAGCAACATTAACACAGGCAATTTGGTGATTTGATATTTTCTTTTTTGTATTCCTTGGCAACCATGACGCTAGTCTCTCATTGGTCCTGGACTGCTCACATGACTCCCCTCCCCAAACACACACACACAGGAGAGAAGGTTTGTGTCGTGTGTGGGTGTTGTGGGGGGGGGGGGGGGGGGGGGCTTGATTAGGGCCAAAGGTTTTTTGTCGGCTCTCTGGTGCTAAACTTTCAAAGTGGTTTAGCTTGGTGATTGCAAAGGGATTTGCAGCCCTGGCCCATGTCCTCACCTCTCCCTCTGTTTGGCCCATCTTTGTTTCTCCTGTAGTGGTTCAGCTCTTTGGAGTAACTGTCAAACTCTTCATCACCCATGTGGTCGAAGTCTTCCTCTCCGTACTGAAACGAAAAACAAATCGATCAATCAATCAATCAATCAAATCAGAAACTGAACGGAACAGAGCTGGGGTTTTTAAGTAAACGTGAAATGGATCTGGATCGGTTCGCTGATCGGTTCGCCGATCAAGCTGGTAGGAAAACCTGGAATGGGTCTAAACTGCAACGCAACGGGAGTCTTATTTCCAGCCCTGTTCAAACATGCTTCATTCTGCAGTTTAATTCACCTCCATCTCCTCACAGTACATCATTCCATCTCCGTCGTCGTTCTCTCCGCCCATCTTGCCCCGACCCCTGCCTCTGTTCCCACCTCCGCGCCCGCCTCTTCCTCTCATGCCTCCTCCCCTTCCCACGCGACCTCTCTGGTTCTTCCCGCGACCTTTACCGCCTGGACAAAAAATTAAAAATAAAAAGACGGACAGAAAAAGCATTAATTTCTTTGTCTTGTAAGTTATCATCAAAGGCATAACTCAGGTTTGGAAATATGACACCCACTGCATAGCAGCTTAATCCATTCCTGCTTTTGTTATGAGTTTAATAAGACACAACTGAGCTTGTCACCGGCACACACTGGGGCTAATCAAGCTCCTAGTAAAATCTGGAATGGATGAAATTGCAACGCAACAGGAGTCTTATTACCATCTCTCTAAAACAAACCTACTATTAAATCAACGACAAACGTTTTGACTGGAAGTCTTTCTCGATGGTCCTTGCAACTTTCGATGTATTCACAAACATTCTTTCATAGCCAATGGAGGAGTGTGACAGGCATGCAGGGAATTATTTCAGTATCCACCCCCCCCGCTGGTTCCTGCCCCCTTTGCTCCCTCCCGTGTGGGCTCACCTCTCCCCCGGTTGCCCCCCGTCCCCTCCTTGGCTTTGCGGTACTGATTCAGCTCCTTGGCGAAGTCGTCGTAATCCTCATCTCCCATCTCCTCCTCCTCCCCCCCCTCGTAATTCTCCTCTTCGTACTCATCATAGCCCCCATAGCCCCCCGGCTTCTCTAGCTTCATGTAGCCCCCCTTCTTGGGCATGGGACCGCCGTGAGGGGGTGGGGGGTACCCTGGATGAGGCTGTAGTGCCTAGGAAGGAGAGAACACAATGTTAATATTAATAGCACCCCTAAAAATACTTGGTATTTCAGCACTGTGCACTATCAGCAACACAAAACAAGATCAGATGGTTTGAAACTAACACAAGCCCTGTGAGATGGAAATAAGACTCCTGTTGCACAGCAGTATTGCCCATTCACCCAGGTTTTATTGCCAGCTGGATTAGCCACAGTGTGTGCAGGTAACAAGCTCAGCTGTGTGTGTCTTATTCAACTCACAGCAAAACTAGGAACGGCTCAAACCGCTGTGCAATGGGAGTCTTATTTCCCTCCCTGGACTGGATTACACCACTGAGAAGGTGCAGAAAGATTGTTTTTGCTAGACGAGAACCATGCTCAACAGAGACTCACCTGAGGGGGGTACTGGGGGCTGTACTCCCTGTATTTCCTAAGACCCTTTTCCCCAGGGCTGTAGTCCGACTCGTCGCTGAACTCGGAGTGCTCGTCGCTGGAGGAAGCGTGGCGCTGTGGGGAGAGGACCAAACAATCCACAGCGAAGGGTTACTTCTGATTCCCACTGATTACATTGCGCATTTCTAAGTTGTTCGTTGGCTACCTCTAGTCAAGCCGGGTGTATTTCATTGTATGCTCATTTTGCGTTAGATATTATACAAATGAGTCAACTCAGAACACAGTCTCATTTACAGCGACGAGCTGGCAAGAGACTCACAACCCCACAGCAATCAGCACAAGACACAACAAACAAAACACATAAACACAAAACGCAGCCGCAACTCAGCAGGCTGTCAGCAGGCGTCAGTCATCAGTGAGTCAACCCCGCAGTGAAAGCATCAGTACAGCAGAGTGAAGTTGCAGTTCTGTCCAGGCTACTCACTTTGTGTTTGGATTTTCGTCTCTTCTTTGCCCTCCTCTTGTCCTTCTCTCTCTGTTTCCTCCTCTTCCTCTTGCGTCGGTGAGTCTTGTCGTCCTCCGAGCCGCTCCCGTGCCTCTCCCTCTCTCTCCCGCGGCCCCCTGCTTTCTCCAGGGGCTCCCCTGCTTTGGGGCTCTCCACCTCTCCTCCGTCATCTTCCAGCTCCCCTTCCTCCAGCTCCTGCTGCTCCCTGCTGCAGGGCCAAGAAAAACACCCAAATCACTATACACACTCCGTACCCAAATCACCATACCCACTCCATACCCAAATCACTATACCCACTCCATACCCAAATCACTATACCCACTCCGTATCCAAATCACCATACCCACTCCATACCCAAATCACTATACCCACTCCGTATCCAAATCACTATACCCACTCCGTACCCAAATCACTATACCCACTCCATACCCAAATCACTATACCCACTCCGTATCCAAATCACTATACCCACTCCGTATCCAAATCACTATACCCACTCCATACCCAAATCACTATACCCACTCCATACCCAAATCACTATACCCACTCCGTACCCAAATCACCATACCAACTCCATACCCAAATCACTATACCCACTCCGTATCCAAATCACTATACCCACTCCGTACCCAAATCACTATACCCACTCCATACCCAAATCACTATACCCACTCCGTATCCAAATCACCATACCCACTCTGTATCCAAATCACCATACCCACTCCATACCCAAATCACTATACCCACTCCGTACCCAAATCACTATACGCACTCCGTACCCAAATCACTATACCCACTCCATTCCCAGGTCCAAGGATGGAAACAATAATCCTCTTGCACAGCAGTGTGATCCATTCCTGGTTTCACTAGGAGTTTAATAAGTCACACCTGAGCTTGTTGCCTAGATACACTGCGGCTGATCAAGCTGGTAGTAAAGCCTGGACTGGATGACGCTGCTGAGCAACAGGAGTCTGATTTCTATCACTTCCCAGTTCACAACAGACACTCCACGGGTGTTAGGAGTTTGGAGTTTAACTACTTCCACGGTATTTGATGTTTACAGTCTGGGTCTAAATGTTTAGGCACTGTCAAAGATATGCATGTCAAATACACAGTTCAGCTGTAGGGCTTACACAATTCACTGCAGAATGTAAAGCTGTTTCATCGTAAAAGTCTAGACGTTCATAATCGTGAAGTTTTAAGGTATCCTGAAGGACTGCTCAGTATCTCAGAGTTTTTAAAGCTGTAAAGAAGTCAGTTTGAAACTTTCACCGAACTCCTTGCGGTTTGAGCACCCTCCCTTAAAGAGAAGGGGTAACAATCTTCTCCTGGGAATTCAGCTCTGCAAATATTTAACTTCCTGCAGCCAGACTGAACGTTTGAGTCAGCTCTGTCTTTCCACCTTTCCAACTAAAGCACACACCAACCTAACCTCTGCACAAACTGAACGCACGGCGAAAGGTCAAACCTAAAAAGAGCTTCTCCTCAACACACCTTTTCAGACAACGCATTCCTAACTGTTTAAAAATGCAGCGTGATTAAGCTTCAACTTATTAAGAGAGTCTGTAACCGATCACAAGAACCAACTCAAGAACACAGAGTTGAAAATAAAGAGTCCTGTTGCACAGCAGTGTCACCCAGTCCAGGTTTTACTACCAGCTTGATCAGCCCCAGTGTGTCTAGGCAACAAGCTCAGGTGTGTCTTATTATTAAACTCCTAGTGAAACCAGGAATGGATTAAACTCCTGTCCACAATTTTTTTCCTTAGATTTTCATTGCATGCCTGCAACAGCAGGTCCTAACACATGCACACAGTACTGCATGCATGTCAAATAACAGCGACCTGCACTGTCGTGCAATCCAGAATGCTGGTTGACAGCAGACCGCACAGTGGTCAATTCCCGGCCGATATCCACCGTAGTTTTACAACAACGGAAGGAAGACTCCCGCTCCACAGCAGTGTGATCCATGCCTGGTTTTCGAGTTTAATAAGACACACCTGAGCTTGTTACCTATACGCTATGGCTAATCAAGCCTGTGGTAAAGAAAAAAACCTGGAATGGGTGAAGTAGTTCCAGAAGAGGCGAAACAACGTCTGTAGAAAACATTTCATTTTTGGCAAAAAGCCCTGCCCTTTCGCCCCATGAGCACAAATTACCGTACTGTTTAAACTGCACGCTCGGAAGAGGTCCAGCAGCTTTCAGGAAAACCTTTAGTGAATTTCGACATGCAAAGTCACAGAAAACATGGAGAGGGATGGAGTCAGCGCTCCCCGCTGCATAGCGGTGTTACTGCCAGCTTGATCAGCCCTAGCATGTCAAGGTAACAAGCCTAGCTGTGTCTTAGTAAAAAAAAAAAAAGAATGGATTTAACCCTGAAACAAAAACTACCCATGCAAAACTCAGTGGGGTTCAGCAGAATATACTTCTTACACCAGATAACATAATATGCTGCACAAGTACAGTCTTCTACTCAAGGAGGGATGGAATCAGACTCCCGCTGCACAGCAGTGTGATCCAGTCCTGGTTTCACTAGGAGTTTAATATTAAGACACACCTGAGCTTGTTGCCTAGACACACTGGAGCTGATCATGCTGGTAGTAAAACCTGGACTGGGTGACACTGCTGTGCAACGGGAGTCTTATTTCCCCCGTGACATGGCACATAACCGAATGTTAACTGAACTAATAACAAGTCACAAGCACTTAGCTGCAGGCGAGGGACGGTTTATTTCTTTCTGGAAAAAAACAAAAAATAAGAAACAGCTTAAATCTAGTTCTGAAACATCAGACTCACGTCGGTGTAAAATGCGACCGGCCTGAAGTCTACTGGAGATTGTGCTGCAGGTCCCTCTCGTCTGATTTCTGATAGAGACGATTGTTTTCGGAAGCATTAACTTCTGTTTTCCAAAACCACTGTGTTTTCCGGTTACACAGATTACAAAGATATCAGTATTAAGTACTTCTATAAAACTAGAAATGGACACAAGTGTTCCACCTGATTAATAAATAAGAAGAAGAAGAAGAAGAAGCTCAGAACCTATTGGTTTCCTACAAAGATACAACAATATGAACTCTTCTAAAGGGCTTGCAATAGTACATTTAATTTAAATATCTAACCACAATGTTTGGTCAATTTTATGCCAAGGGTACTTTGCAGTGAAAAGGTTATGCATTGAAAATGTATCCCAAATAATTAAAATACAATAATATAAAAATAAATACTAGGTTTATTAACTTTGTATTTGGGGCAAATTATATATATATAAAGTCTAATTGTCTCCATCCGGGCCCTAGTGGTGCTTTACAGGAGTGTAAAAGATGTTTTGTTTTGACTTCTGAGATGCTTTTGAAACATTATGACCTGCAAAGGGGACTCTGTATGAAAATAATGATTTGACAATGTGTGTGTGTTTTTGTTTAATATTTACCACACACATAACTACTGTGAACCCAGTCAGGGGGTGTTTGGGGGGGGTGGGACTGGGGGTGTAATGATTTAATACTAAAATCCCCAAGGGGGGGGGGGGGGGGTTAATGATTTAGGTACTAAATCCACAGGGGGGTGGTGGGTAATGATTATGATTAGATAGGGGGGGGGGGCTCCCCTCTATATTGGGGAGGTGGAACACTTGCTTGAAATAACTTATTTTGAAATGTTTAAGAATCTTTGTAAAATTATGCTTCATACGACTGTAGGGCAGGGTATACCATTATACATTTGGATAAAAATATATACATATGATTACGGCTATATAACACATCCGCTCCAAAGCGTAACAGGACCCCGCAGTTATACTGGAACGCTATCCATCTATATCTATATAGATCCATCTATATCTATCTATCTCATCTATATCGCATCTATATATATATATATATATATATATATATATATATATATATATATATATATATATATATCGATATATATATATAGTTTATGTAATTAGTAAATAATGCTGACTAATGTAAAAAGTGAACGACAGAGAAAGAAAAATATTAACACGTATATTAAAGTTAATTCTGTAACGATACAGCTTCAGGACAAATATTTAGATAATGTTAATTTTCCGAATCGAATAGTAATTTTGCAAGGAGAAAAATGGCACATGTCACAACACAGTGCCTCATTATTTCCAATTTAACCATACTTCCTTTACCGTCGAAACGAAATCAACCAACAAATAAACAATATACTACAACGTATTTAATAAATAATAATAAGTATTTTTTTTGCGTATATATACATATAATTTGTTTTTAACCAAATTTACTTTTTTCGACAAAAAAAAAAACAACGTACGTTTCTAATTAGCTTTTGTTTTAACATTTGAAATTAATCCATTAACTAAACCGTGTTAATTACTGTACCTTACCAAATACATTTTCCAGAATATTTGTCCTGAGTCTGATTCTTTTGTTTGATGCTTCCAGACTTACACAACTGACGGATATATTTAACTTTTAAAAAAAATTTTTAAAAAAAAAGGCTGTTTATTCCACACACACACAGACCCATCCACCCACCCCAAAATCTATAACAAAATAATAATTAAAAATATTGTACAAAACTCCTGTTTAAAAAGAATTTATAAAAAAAAAAAAAAAAAAAAAAATGGTTTTGGCCTGCCGTTGGTTTTGAACAACGTTTCAAAATGGCGTTTGTTACCTCTTTGCTTGTTCCCCAGAATAAATAGGCGACTGTCTTTTAAAAATCCTTTGGAAAAACAAAACAGAAAAATAAAATAAAAGAAAGAAGCCACGGGCTGGGGGGCTTTTTTTTTTTAATTATATATATATCTACCTCTGAAAATAAGAAAAGCCCAGGGTAAAGAAAGTGTTGTACAGAAATTAGAATTACTCGACCTTTCGTCAGGGAGGAGGACGCTGTTGCTGTGCTCAGGGCTGGAGGCTGTTGGGGAGGATTGGTGGACACTGGTGCTTTCCACAGCCATTTCCCTCTGTACATTTACTACAAAAAAAATTAATATTCGCTATATAGACTGGTTTATGCGTCACTGGTTGTTTTTTGGATATATTTCTTTTTTGGTTATTGCTTTTTTTTTTTTTTTTTTTTTTTTTTTTTTACGGTAAATGTTCACTTCTGAATAATTTCATTCCACATTTACAAAGAAATAACACGAGAGGAGACTTGTTGTTTATTGTTATTTTTTTTCCCCCCTCTCACGTCCCTTCCTCTATGGCCGCGCTGAAAAAATGAAACTCGTCCACGTAAAATGGCGCCGTAACATCGACTGAAGAAAGGAAGAGGAGGGAGGGGGGGCGGCGCTTCCGAGGATGACGACACGACAGCGGCGAGAGCTCACGGAGAGAGACGAGGATGACGACACGACAGCGGCGAGGGCTCACGGAGAGGGCCGAGGATGACGACACGACAGCGGCGAGGGCTCACGGAGAGAGCCGAGGATGACGACACGACAGCTGCGAGAGCCGAGGATGACGACACGACAGCGGCGAGAGGAGAGCCGAGGATGACGACACGACAGCGGCGAGAGCTCACGGAGAGAGCCGAGGATGACGACACGACAGCTGCGAGGGCTCACGGAGATGGCCGATGACGGGCGGGAGGCGTTTCCGAGGATGACGACACGACAGCGGCGAGAGCTCACGGAGATGGCCGATGATGACACGACGGCAGCGAGGGCTCACGGAGATGGCCGAAAAAGACGTAACAACGGGTGTCATTGTTTTTTTTTTTTTTTTTTTTTTTTCTTTCGTCGGATTAAAATGTTATAAAATAGTGACAGTGCTTACTATATTATTTAAAATTTCAAGAATTCGGTTTACCCTTTTGAAAATAACCAGACTTTTAACAAAACACAGACTTTATCGGCGGTCCACGCGCCCGCCCTCACCCTGACTTCAGTTTTGCGGCACCTACGTCATCGTCGTGAGGCGGCGTCACCCGAACGCGTCTTTTCAAACCGCGCTCAGCGGGACTGTGCGTGAAAAACGGGTCGAGTTTTAAAAGATAAAGAAATTTATATCTCATACGAAACAGTAATAAAACCCGGAGTAGCCGCTCAATAACCCGGTTAGCCATGGTGGAGAAGGGAGAAGCGCTTATCAGCGAGGAGGAGGCGGCGCAGTACGACAGACAGATCCGCTTGTGGGGCCTGGACGCGCAGAAGCGGTGAGCACAGCCTGAAAATACATGCAAATCTCCATTCATTCAGCCTGCAAACGCATCTCCATTCATTCAGCCTGCAAACGCACCTGCATTCATTCAGCCTGCAAACGCACCTCCATTCGTTCAGCCTGCAAACGCACCTCCATTCGTTCAGCCTGCAAACGCACCTCCATTCGTTCAGCCTGCAAACGCATCTGCATTCATTCAGCCTGCAAACGCATCTGCATTCATTCAGCCTGCAAACGCACCTGCATTCGTTCAGCCTGCAAACGCACCTCCATTCATTCAGCCTGCAAACGCACCTCCATTCGTTCAGCCTGCAAACGCACCTCCATTCGTTCAGCCTGCAAACGCACCTGCATTCGTTCAGCCTGCAAACGCACCTGCATTCGTTCAGCCTGCAAACGCACCTGCATTCGTTCAGCCTGCAAACGCACCTGCATTCGTTCAGCCTGCAAACGCATCTTCATTCTTTCAGCCTGCAAACGCATCTCCATTCATTCAGCCTGCAAACGCACCTCCATTCGTTCGCTGTTTTTAGTTATTGTGTTCGTTTAAACGGTTTTGATGTTATTCAGAATAAACTGAGTTTAGCTGTGTGTTATATGGCAATTGCATGCAATTCTAATCAGCTGAATTTATTTAGCTCGATTCTGAGATCAGTGTGTGGACAGCGTGTGTTTTGACTCTCTCTCTCTCTCTCTCTCTCTCTCTGTGTGAAGATATATATATATATATATATATATATATATATATATATATATATATGTATATATATATATTATATATATATCTATCTATGTAATAGCTGTAATATATATATAATGTATATGTAGAATGTGTCTATCTCTATGTAACCGGATCTGTGTTTCGCTTTGTGTTCCAGGCTCCGTGCATCCAGGGTCCTGCTTGTTGGGTTGAAGGGTCTCGGAGCTGAAGTGGCCAAAAACCTCATCCTGTCCGGAGTGAAAGGGATAACCCTGCTGGATCACGAGCAGGTACCCCCGGCCTGCCTGGGGTCTCATAGCACGGCCGCAATCAGGGGCGGGAATATAGGCACACCGAATCCGTCATCCGAAAAAAGTCGTGAGTCAATCCATTGCACAGACTAGCTGCGTTAATGTCGTAGTTCAGTGCGCTGGTGTGCAGTGGAGACAGTGTATTAATTATACCTGGTTTCTTTAGACAGTTGCGTGCTCGGTGTGCAATAGGTGAATGCGCCTGTTCGTTATTTTCTGTTTAGGCACACGTAAATTCGGATGCCTTATCGGATCCAGTCTGCAAGACTCCTGTTTCACCCAGTCCAGGTTTTACTACCAGCTTGATCAGCCCCCAGTGTGTCTAGGCAAGCTCAGGTGTGTCATGTTATTAAACTCCTAGTGAAACCTGGACTGGATCACACAGCTGTGCAGCGAGAGTCTGATTCCCATCCCTGAAGTAGCAGCAGTATTTGATCTGTAGGCTTTCTGAAACATTCACATCAGCAGTATAAGCGCTCTTTTCTAAATGATCCTTCACTGGACTCTTCCGTCTCTTTCTTCCAGGTTACAGAGGACTCTGCCCGAGCCCAGTTCCTCATCCCAGCGGGCTCTCTGGATCAGAACCGAGCCGAGGCTTCCCTGGAGCGAGCCCAGAACCTCAATCCCATGGTGGAGGTGAAGGCTGACCCAGAGAGAGCAGCGGACAAGCCAGATGAGTTCTTCCTGGGTTTTGACGCTGTGAGTGAAGCTCAGCTTGGGACTAACGTGGCTCTGTAGAGCTGCTGTGCAAACTGATTATTCGTTTTAATATCAAGCTGCCCACAGGCGGGGGTCTGAGTTACCATTCAGAGTGAAGGAGTGAAGCAGCAGCAGCTGCCAGGGTTTGTGTGGGTCGCTGTTCTCCTCCACAGAGTCTCAGAAAAGCAGCGATCCGCACAAACCCAGGCAGATGCCTCTTCTGTCCTTTCAGTCGGACTGGTGAATCGACACCAAAAGCAGTTTGTGCAGCACTACCGATTACTGACGTGCAGCCTGTCGCACGGCAAAAAATTAACTTTTGCAAAACCATAACCAAAACTGTCAATGCAGTGATTGTGCTGTCAGAGCTGAAATTGCACTTTGTCTTGGTCAGTGCATATACCACCGACAGCCACTAGGTGTCTCTTGTGTTCCTTTTACAATGAAGTATTGTCGGTAAAAAAGTGCCCTGTGATCTTGCTGAACCTTGTAACCCTTGCCAAACCGTTTAATTATTAACTTGTATCACTTATTTTGGGATCAAAGCCAAGGATTTAAAAAAAAAACAATTTATTTAAACACTCGGTTGTTAAAGCTGAATAAAACCTGCTCTGGACTGGAGGGAGCCCCCTTTCTCTTAGGAGGGAGGGAGGGAGCGAGCAGTTCAGTCTCCATGCCTCAAGCCTGCCCTGGACTGGAGGGAGCCCCCTTTCTCTTAGGAGGGAGGGAGGGAGCGAGCAGTTCAGTCTCCATGCCTCAAGCCTGCCCTGGACTGGAGGGAGCCCCCTTTCTCTTAGGAGGGGAGGGAGCGAGCAGTTCAGTCTCCATGCCTCAAGCCTGCCCTGGACTGGAGGGAGCCCCCTTTCTCTTAGGAGGGAGGAGGGAGGGAGGGAGCAGTTCAGTCTCCATGCCTCAAGCCTGCCCTGGACTGGAGGGAGCCCCCTTTCTCTTAGGGGGGTGAGAGGGGGGGGGGGGAGCTCAGAGCCAGCTGCCCAACATTTTGATATGTTGTACATATCTTTCTCAAGGGAGCCTGTGTTTGAATCAAAACATTGGAGGTATTTATAGGTGTTTGACAGCATGATGACTTGTTATTGTTTGTATTCAAATCCATGATTTACTCTTGTATGATGTAATGGTGTTCAATGTATTGTGACATCACTTTTACTTCAATCTTTAAATCTGTATTCATTCTAATTCACATTAGTTTATATAAACTTGTGTTTCTATTATCATGCTGGCTCTGAGGATCAGTCTTGATTTGGCCTCCCCAGTGCATCGGCATGCACAGCTTTTGAATTGTTTATCTATTTATTTAAACGTTATAGATTTATAGTTAATTAGTTCATTCTTTTCTGTTGAGTGCCGCTGGCATCGTCGTGTTCAGTCTATTTATCTGTTTACTGTACTTTATTCTTCTATGTCGCATTGTCTAATTTTGTGTTCTACTGTTCGTTCATTTTTATTTATAATGAATGAAAGGTTCTTCTGATTTATTTTATATAAAGTTGTTCCAGTCTCTCCTACATGTTTTATTTCATCACATTTTTCACAGGCTTATATTGTTACTTATGTCCATATATTTACACATTTGACATGTACTAGCATCTGTGTATATAAACTAGTTAAGTTCATAATCAGTAGCTATAGTGTTGTAAGTAGACGGGATATGCAAATTTCAGCATTACAAGAGCCAATCAAATCACGTGAAAGTCGCCTAAACGCCTCTGCATTCATTCTTGGTCTCTCCTCCCCAGGTAATTTTAAAGCCTGCAGTGTTGTGTAATCTAACCCTGGTCTCTCCCCCCCCCCCCCCCCCCCCCCCCCCCCCCCCAGGTGTGCCTCACCTGTTGCCCGCGGGACCTCCAGGTGAGACTGGACCAGCTGTGCCACAAAAACAACATCAAGTTCTTCAGCGGCGACGTGTTTGGGTACCACGGCTTCATGTTCTCTGACCTGGGCGTGGAGCATCACTACGTGGAGTGAGTCTGGCCATTAACCCATGGCTCTCATAACAAGAATCCCAGCTCCCATTGCACAGCAGTGTCTCCCAGTCCAGGTTTTACTACCAGCTTGATTGGCCCCAGTGTGTCTAGGCAACAAGCTCAGGTGTGCCTTACTGTTTATCTCCTGGTGAAACCAGGAATGGATCACACTGCCGTGCAGGCGGTTTTAAATGCGTGGTCTTGCCGTTGCGCTTTCTAGAATTGATCAGGGTGCACTGCCGTCTGAGTTTTGGTTTTAATTTTAGAGGAGCTGTTTGTCACACATACCCCACTTCGTAGCACTGAACCCTGAAATGGTTTAGCGTTTGGTTTTCAGAGAGAAGCCCAAAGTGGTGAAACCAGAGAGGAGCGACGAGCCCGAGGCCAAGAAACCCAAACTGGACCCGAAAGAGACGACCCTGGTGAAGAAGGTGAGGAGCTGTCCTGTGAAGCACCTTTCTCTCTCTCTCTCTCTCTCTGTCTCCTTTTTTTCTTACTCTGTCTCTCTCCTGTCTCTGTCTCTCCTTTTTCTATCTCTTTCTCCTCTCTCCTTTTTCTCTTTTTCCCTCTTTCTGTCTTCTGTTTCTTTCTTTCTCTGTCTCTTTTTTTCTGTCTTCTTTCTTTCTCCTGTCTCTCTCTTTTCTGTCTGTCTTTGAAAAATATTAAGAGTTCTCTTTTTATGGCTGCTGATTACATTTTCAATATTAATAATGTCAATACACTGTGCTTTGACAATAACGATATGAATAATTCTAGAAGTATTACTAATAGTAACAAAGATAAATGAAGTAGTAGTTGCAGAAATAATAGCTACCCTAGAACATTTTTTTGAATGAAAAAAGTTCCTCCCCCCTCCTTTTTTCCCACGCCCCCTTCTCTAAGACGGCCAGTTTCTGTCAGCTGAAGACAGCTCTGGAAGTTGATTGGACGAGCGAGAAAGCGAAGTTTGCCCTGAAACGCACGCCTGCAGACTACTTCCTCCTGCAAGGTAGGGTGTGCATGCGCTGAAAACACTGGCACACACACACACCCGAGAGAGAGAGAGAGGACCCCTGACCACTTCATGATGTAAAGCTTAGAGAGCCGGCTCCCTGCCAGTTTAGTTCCAGTACGTGGTCAAACGGATTCCATAGCATACCAAAATATCCTGGCCAATCACCTGGGTCCTCCACTACGAAACTTGATTTAAAGCACAACTGGGCGTTCTCAACACGACAGCGATCCAAAATCCACTTCAGAATGGTTAAAGAGTAGAACCAAGGTTCTGGAACGGCCCGATCAAAGTGCTCATCTAAATCCGATTCGAGGATCTTTGGTCTGAGTCACACAAGAGAAGCCCTCGGAATTTGAATGAGCTGGAACAATTCTGCATTGGAAAAACGGTCAAAAATCGCTAAAGAATCTGGCTAAAGCATACTGACAAATGTCCTAATCGTTTAAAAGATCTTATTACTGCTGAAGGTGCCTCCACAAGGTCTTTCTTTGAGTTTTGCAAAAAAATTGGCTGAAATCTTTCTTGTAACTGTTTTCCCCTCATCCACAAAAGTCAAATTTTTGCTATGAAATATTATATATATATATGTGTGTGTGAATGTGCATTACCCCTCTCTTTTAAAAAATGCTTGTGGCTCTTATTCCAGTAGAGATGGTTTCAGCTGAAAGCTGTTTCCTGAGTGAGTTTTTAAATGTTTTTTTTCTTTTTTTTATGGGTGAAACCAGTTTGTCTTCAGTGCTAATAATAGCAGTTCCCTTTTCAGTGATTCATGCAGACAGCGTTTCTGTGATGGCGCGGTGGGGAGGCTCCAGGCTTCGCTTGCTTGACAATGCTTTTTAATCGCTCCGTGGCCAGGGGCGTCGGACTGAAAGGAAACCCTGCTTTAGCTGTAGGTGCAATTTCCACAGACCGCTCTAGCTGACCCAACAGTGTGAGGAGGGATAACTTGGCATTGCTAAATGATATATTAAAACAAAAAAAAACAACCTGCCGAGTATTAAACTGCATTTAGAAAACTGCCCTCCCTGCCCTTATTAAAGTTTCCCATCATAAAAGCAAAGTGTAATAAAGCACAGAGGTCTGGTAAAGCATAGGAAAGCATTGTAAAGCACAGAGAGGTCTGGTAAAGCATAGGGAAGCATTGTAAAGCACAGAGAGGGTAAAGCTGGTAAAGCATAGGGAAGCATTGTAAAGCACAGAGAGGTCTGGTAAAGCATAGGGAAGCATTGTAAAGCACAGAGAGGTCTGGTAAAGCATAGGGAAGCATTGTAAAGCACAGAGAGGTCTGGTAAAGCATAGGGAAGCATTGTAAAGCACAGAGAGGTCTGGTAAAGCATAGGGAAGCATTGTAAAGCACAGAGAGGTCTGGTAAAGCATAGAGAAGCATGGTAAAGCACAGAGAGGTCTGGTAAAGCATAGAGAAGCATTGTAAAGCACAGAGAAGTGTGGTAAGCATATTAAAACTTGTCAAAGGATAAAGTGGTAATTTCATGCATATCCATGGAGAAATGCAACTCCAGAAAGAAAGCGGTACTGTTTTAGAAGGGGTGGGTTCGGTGTGTTGTGTTCTTTTTTTCTTCCCTCGAGTTGCTGTTTGTGTGACAGACTGAGAGACTCGTGGAAATGTACTTGGTACATAATGAACTCTTGTGTTGTTTTTCCAGAAAGGGCAGCTTGGAATCTTTTTTTTCATTTTTTTTTCCTCGTGTTTGTAACTTGAGTTTTATTTGTTTTGATTTGCCTTGAGTGTACCAGGAAGATGCCGTTTAGAAATACAAAGAGCTGGGTGAAAAACAGCAAGTAAACATCAACGCGCTCACATCCAGTAAACTGTCTCCTCTCTTTCTGTATCTGTCTGTCTCTCGCTGTCTGTCTCTGTTTATCTGTCTCTCTTTCTGTCTTTGTGTCTCTCTATCTCTGCCTTTCTCTTTCTGTCTTCCTCTCTCTTGCTGTCTGTCTCTTGCTCTGTTTCTTTCTCTGTCTTGTTCTCTCTTTCTGTATCTGTCTTTCTCTGTCTGTTTCTTTCTGTCTCGTTCTTTTTCTCTCGCTCTATCTCTTTCCGTCTTTCTCTTTTTCTCTCTCCGTGGAGCATTTACGGAAATCGGCGCTCTTCGTCTGAGAAGCGATTCTCTGTATTCAGTTGGTTTAAACGTGTGTATTCTGTGAAGAACTGTCACACTTGCAGTATTAATGTGAAAGCATATAGCTTGTTGTATAAACAGTGTTTTCAGTCTCTGTTCTTTTCTCTTGCATTGATCTGGGGAATCATGTTTTCATTGCTCTGATAGATCTGATTTTGAGAATAGACGGTTAATTGTCTGTGAGACACACACCTGCACACACTGGGGGTCGTAGAAGTGAAACCTGGATTGAGTAAAACTCCTGTGCAATGGGAGTCTTGGTTTCATCCCGTTTTTTTGTTCTTCCCTGTAATTCCTTCTCCCTCGCTCTCGTTCAGTGCTCCTGAAATTCCGCACGGATAAGGGGAGGGATCCTGTCCCGGAGACTGTGGGAGAGGACTCGGAGCTGCTGCTTCAGATCCGAAACGACGTGATGGAGAAGCTGGGAGTGAGCGTGGAGCTGCTGCCGGACAGCTTCGTCAGGTGAGCAGAGAGACAGAGGCCAGCCCGGTCTTAATTCACCATGCGAGAATAAAATACAGTAGATAGCGAGGACAGCAGTGAGACTCCTATTGTATAGCAGTTTCACCCATTCCAGGTTTTACTTGTAGAAGCTTGGTTAGGCCCCAGTGTGTGTCTAGGTAAGAGACTGGTGTTCCCAGATCACACTGCTGTGCAACGGGAGTCTCCATCCCTGGACACGATCCTGCCTGTAGAAGGCTTCAGCTGAAACGTTTATACAGTATGTCTCGGGCTTCTGATTTTTGGTTTTAACCAATAAACCCTATGAAACAAGCACCGAAAAATACGATTAAGAAAACCCCAAAATACAGAACCCCTAAATATATTGAGTTTTTCTTTTACAGTATATTCAAAAACAGGACTCTATGTCTTTGCCTCTCTCTTGAGTTAGTAGGCAAATTCCACAGAGGCGTTCCACAGAATAATTATTTGATTGCGAACGTTCTGAATTTGACTAGCAAATACAGGAGCAGAGCCATTTTTTATATATATTTTTTTTTTTTCCTGAAGAGGGATTTCAGTTTGTCTGTGCTGCGTAACGCTCAAGGAACTGGGCTGAGCTGTGCTGTACTGAGCTGTGTTGAGCTGTACTGGGCTCTACTGGGATCCCAGTTTGTGTAATACCCCTTCTCCACTGGCACACCGGACCCGTGAGGGCTCGGTACGGTACGGGTCGGGTCAGGTGGTTCCTCAATCCAGCTGTGCCAGGGGGCCAGGGGGCGAGTTACGGAATTTCGTCATCCCCTCGCGTCGGTCAGCACGGGCGGCGTGCTGGGCAGCGGGGGCGACGAGAGAGGTGTTTCGCTTGCCGCAGCTTGTTCTTTTAAGCACCCAAACCAAAAAACAACTCCTAGAATAAACAACAACCATCCTTAAACGGGACATCCTTAGCAAATCATATTTTTAAAACCGCCAGACCAACAGCTTATAAGGCATATTGAAATCAATACAATATAGCCGACAATTTAGACTGGTCTCTGTAATAAAATCAGTGTGAAAGAACGTGTTATATACTCCTGTCGAGCGCTGAAACGCTAATGAAAATCATACTACTTATTATTATTTTATTAGCAGTTGTCACAAAATATACACATTGAATCACAATACAGTGTGATATAGCGATGCTGCTTATTTCTCGTCTGCCTGTCCGAGCACCCCTGTACTCCAGTATACTCCTCGGGCAGAATGACTGTGCCACCCTGAGCGTGTACAGGTGTAAAAGAAAAAAATATATATATATTCTAAGCTCTCTGTACGAATCAGTGACCATCGGAACTGATCCTAAACGAAACCCAAAGACTGTTGCATTTTACAATGAAGTACAGCATGCGTACACCCGATCACATGGCACGGCTGTATTCTGTCAAAGGTGGTTCTCGCAGGTGGCCTGTGGCTGTTTTTTTTTATGATGTTTTGGACCGGGCAGCCTTTTGAACTCTGTTTCACTCAAAGCGCTTTCACTTTGGATAAGTTGTGTTATATTTTAGTTTTTAATGCTGTTTGTTTATGTGCATGCAGCTTTAAATACATGTGTACACAGAAGATTATTCTGCAACGTTTATTTGATTACATCTTTTCATGTTTACGTGTGTGTGCACATTTTTAAAGATTTTCACTGCAAGTGCCGAGTTTCTGCTCTGAAATCATATATTATGTTCAGAAATAAAAAAAATATTAAGTTGTATTCGATTGCTTTGCTTCTCACTTTCATATCGAAGCCGCACATTTTTTGCGGTGGTTGAAAACGTAGTCCGAAATCTCGGCGGTTCTAGTGTTGGAAATGAGACTCTCATTGCATAGCAGTTTGAGCCATTCCTGGTTTTACGATGAGTTGAAGCTGGTTGCCTATTCACACTGGGGCTAGTCAAGCTTGTAGTGGTAAAACCTGGAGTGGGTGAGACTGCTGTGATTTCTAACCCAGTTTTGTGGTGCCTGACTCTCTCTCATTCCTTCACAGTTACTGTTTCTCAGAAATGGCTCCGGTCTGTGCTGTGGTAGGAGGGGTCCTGGGGCAGGAGCTAGTCAAGGTGAGGTTTAAACAGCGCTCTTATTTCAGGGTTCACGTCCCCTGGGTGGTGGATGTGTCTCACTTTATCATTTAAAGCAATAGTCCGGGGATATAAATAACATTTCCGTTGCACAGCAGTGTGATCCAGTCCTGGTTACACTGTGGGTTTAATATTAAGGCACACCTGAGCTTGTTGCCTAGACACACTGGGGGCTGATCAAGCTGGTAGCAAAACCTGGACTGGGTGACACTGCTATAAGCTTGATTGGCAACTGTGTGTGTGTATAGATTATTATTATTATTATTATTATTATTATTAATATTAGTTGTAGTAGAAGTATCATTATTAAATATAATATTATAAACATAAATACTAAAAATAATATTTGAACATTACTGTTAGTGTTAGTAATAGTATTATGAATATTATTATCATCAATGTTGTTGTAGTTATAAACATTACTATGAGCGTTATTATTATTATTATTATTATGATTATTGTTATTATTATGATCATCGTTTATCATTGTTTGCTCTTTTTCCAGGCTCTCTCCCAGAGGGATGCTCCTCACAGGAATTTCTTCTTCTTCAATGGGATGAAAGGCAGCGGTGTGGTGGACTGCCTGGGGGTCCAGTAAGAACAGAACCAGACCCCGACGCAACATTTATCAGCCTCCACACCTTCAGCGTGTTTTTTTTGCTTTACCAGACCCCTCTGTGCTTTACAATGCTTCCCTATGTTTTACCAGACCTCTCTGTGCTTTACAATGCTTCCCCATGCTTTACCATCCCTCTCTGTGCTTTACAATGCTTCCCTATGCTTTACCGGACCTCTCTATGCTTTACAATGCTTCCCTATCTCTGTGCTTTACAATGCTTCCCTATGCTTTACCAGACCTCTCTGTGCTTTACAATGCTTTACCATCCCTCTCTGTGCTTTACAATGCTTCCCTATGTTTTACCAGACCTCTCTGTGCTTTACAATGCTTCCCTATGCTTTACCATCCCTCTCTGTGCTTTACAATGCTTCCCTATGCTTTACCAGACCTCTCTGTGCTTTACAATGCTTCCCTATGCTTTACCAGACCTCTCTGTGCTTTACAATGCTTCCCTATGCTTTACCAGACCTCTCTGTGCTTTACAATGCTTCCCTATGCTTTACCATCCCTCTCTGTGCTTTACAATGCTTCCCTATGCTTTACCAGACCTCTCTGTGCTTTACAATGCTTCCCTATGCTTTACCATACCTCTCTGTGCTTTACAATGCTTCCCTATGCTTTACCAGACCTCTCTGTGCTTTACAATGCTTCCATATGTTTTACTATACTTAAACACTGCATCCACTGTGGGGAACTTTTTAAGAAGTTTGTCTGTTTTGTAAAAAAATAAAATAATAATAAAAACACCTGGATTTTGAAAGATTAAACTCTTACTAGATTGTAGCCAGATGCAATTGAGAACAGCTCGGAGTGGACGATGTGAAGTGTGGTGCAAACCGAGGCAAAAACCAAGCTGGTTCTCGTGCTCGCTGCGTGGAGCCAGACAGACAGACGCAGGTCGATTTTAATGAGGGTGCTGTTCTAGGTCATTGGAGCTCCAACTCTTCTCTCGTGCAACTATTGTGGGCCCAATCGAGAAACGTGCTACTCTAAAAAGAGTGGATTTCCATAGCATTTGTCTGTTGAAACAAATCAGGCGTCCGCGTTATGCAAACTATCCATCCCTCTGTGGATCTCTGTTTATCGCGGAGTGACGAGAGGAGCCCCAGCCCTGTAAGCTGCTGGAGATGAGAGGGCTGTTGCTTTAAAAAAGAAATATAAGCCGCTTGTCTTGGGAAACTGCCTTTTTAAGAAATATTGAATCGATTCCTTAGTATTGTTTTCTCAAGACGAAAAACTGTCCTTCCTTCACCTTTGCAACAGATTACCAGTCGATAGCAGTTCAGATTCGCACTGTTTTTACAAGCGGACTGGAGAATTTATTTTCCTCTTTGAGGGCGCTATAATTACACGTATTATTGAAATTGTCCCTTTATTGCTGCATGAATAACTCAGTTATATACCTACACACTCGCAATGAGACGTATTCATACTGCAACCAGAAGTGCAGTCGGTTTGTTTAGATTAATCAGATAACTGATTGTTCAAACTGGCAACTGGTCATTTCAATATTAATAATAATAGACTTCATTGAGGGGAGCTCTGAACCCCAGGACTGGGTGCAGCAGCAGCAGCAGGGCTAGTGTGAGTTTCTAACCCTGCTCAAACTCCTGGCTCCTGATCATTTCAATATTAATAATACTAGACTTCATTGAGGGGAGTTCTGAACCCCAGGACTGGGTGCAGCAGCAGCAGGGCTAGTGTGAGTTTCTAACCCTGCTCAAACTCCTGCCTCCTGATCATTTCAATATTAATAATAATAGACTTCATTGAGGGGAGTTCTGAACCCCAGGACTGGGTGCAGCAGCAGCAGCAGGGCTAGTGTGAGTTTCTAACCCTGCTCAAACTCCTGGCTCCTGATCATTTCAATATTAATAATAATAGACTTCATTGAGGGGAGCTCTGAACCCCAGGACTGGGTGCAGCAGCAGCAGCAGGGCTAGTGTGAGTTTCTAACCCTGCTCAAACTCCTGGCTCCTGATCATTTCAATATTAATAATAATAGACTTCATTGAGGGGAGCTCTGAACCCCAGGACTGGGTGCAGCAGCAGCAGCAGGGCTAGTGTGAGTTTCTAACCCTGCTCAAACTCCTGCCTCCTGATCATTTCAACATTAATAATAATAGACTTCATTGAGGGGAGTTCTGAACCCCAGGACTGGGTGCAGCAGCAGCAGGGCTAGTGTGAGTTTCTAACCCTGCTCAAACTCCTGGCTCCTGATCATTGCAATATTAATAATAATAGACTTCATTGAGGGGAGCTCTGAACCCCAGGACTGGGTGCAGCAGCAGCAGGGCTAGTGTGAGTTTCTAACCCTGCTCAAACTCCTGCCTCCTGATCATTGCAATATTAATAATAATAGGCTTCATTGAGGAGAGCTGTGTTCAATCTCTGGTCATAGCAAGAGGTCAATGCTGCAGATTGGTAAGATCTGGATTGGTAAGATTGGTACTCTGGATTGGGAAAATTGTTTTTTGTATCACTTGTTATGACACCATGGTTTGTACTTTTTTTCAAAAAAATAAAATCAAATGAAACTTGGACTCTTGGGAAATGTGTTATTATTTTAATAATTGAAAAAAAATGGTGTGTTTTTTTTTTATATATATATACTTCAATGCTGTGGTAATCCCACACCTTTACCTAGTGCTAGATTTCCAATTGCACATCAAAAAGACATTTGCATTTATTGTATCACACTGTGCTTTTTAATTGTCTCTTGTTACCTGTATAAAAGATATGCAAATCAAACAGGTCTGATGCACTCTTTATACAGTAACACAGTGTAATGATTATTTATTCAAAGTCCACATGTTTTCAAATATGCAAACATGGTCTTGCACACATTAGTGCAAAGGATAAAGAAAGAAGCATCTTTCTAAAGGGGGTTTCTCCTAATACCTTTTTGACTGGTCACCCCCCCCCCCAAGTTCCAATATGTCAAAAGGTTGGTTTCACAACAGGTAACATTAGATCATCCAAGGTAGGTGCCAATCAGTGTTTGAAACCAGCCACCCTGGCGTGTTTAATCCTGAAGTTTAAACTTTTAGAAACCTCTTTAAAGCACAGAGAGGTGTGGTAAAGCATAGGGAAGCATTGTAAAGCACAGGGAAGCACTGTGAAGCACAGAGGTCTGGTAAAGCATAGGGAAGCATTGTAAAGCACAGAGAGGTCTGGTAAAGCATAGGGAAGCATTGTAAAGCACAGAGAGGTCTGGTAAAGCATAGGGAAGCACAGAGAGGTCTGGTAAAGCATAGGGAAGCATTGTAAAGCACAGAGAGGTCTGGTAAAGCATAAGCAAGCATTGTAAAGCACAGAGGTGTGGTAAAGCACTGCCTTCAGTGTAGTCATTTTTGTTCCAAGAGTCTCTCCAAAGCATTTGATCAGTGAAATTAACACCAGACATAATTTGAATAAGTGAGCATGGATTCGAGGTCCGTGTGAAGAGGTGAGCTGGGGTCTGGACGCACAACCAAGCAGAAAGGCACAGGTAGGGGGGCGGTTTGTTTGTGCCCAGAAACAGCTGCTGTGGACGGCTGGGTGACAGATGGGTGCAGCCATGTCTGCTATCACTCATGCATAGACACACACAGGCGCACAGACAGTCAGTCACGCACTGACACAGACAATCACACCACACTTTTCCAGTGGTTATATTAATTTACCTTAAGTTTGTCATGGTTTTTAATATACTTTACCAGACCTATGCTTTACATGCTTCCCTATGCTTTACCATACCTCTGCTTTACAATGCTTCCCTATGCTTTACCAGACCTCTCTGTGCTTTACAATGCTTCCCTATGCTTTACCAGACCTCTCTGTGCTTTACAATGCTTCCCTATGCTTTACCAGACCCCTCTGTGCTTTACAATGCTTCCCTATGCTTTACCAGACCTCTCTGTGCTTTACAATGCTTCCCTATGCTTTACCAGACCTCTCTGTGCTTTACAATGCTTCCCTGTGCTTTACCAGTCCTCTCTGTGCTGTACAATGCTTTATCACACTTTGCTGTGCTTTTACTAGTAGACACTGTTATAAGGATGTATATCCCTTTGCCTCTCACTCACAACCACACACACACAAACAGTCTCTCTCTCTCTCTCTCTCTCTCACACACACACAGTCTCTCTCTCTCTCTCTAGCTCAGGACTCGGCAGAGCCAATCAAAAGCACTTTCAGGCTGCGCTTGATCTAACCAGCGAAATAATTGCGTGTAGTTTAGAGCGAGAGAGAGGTTGAGATTGAGATTCAAAACGAAGACAGCACTGTCCAGGCAGCATGCCAGCCAGAGAGATCAGGTCACTTGGTTCATTTGAGGACACGCAAGCGGATGGAAGCAGAGGAATTAATTCCATTCACTTTTCTGGGGCTGTAATGGAGGAGGGAAGGATGCATGGGAGTGAATTCTACTTCTTTCCATTCTCAAACCCCTTTACACACAAACAGTAAATCACAATGCAAACACGAGGAACTCATTTTAAACCTTTATTGAAAAAGATGTAGAAAATTCACATGGAAAAGCTGAAACAGTCAGTTTTTACAGCGCTGACATCAGACCCTTCACCAGGAGGGTCAACTAATGACAGGGATCACGGCTCTAGGGGTGCGGTCATGCCATCTTTAGGGGTACAGCGCGGCACCCCAAAATCGTTACGCAGTGTTGCGTTTGCTTACTAATTGTACCACTGCCGTTTATTTATTTATTTATTTTTAAAAAACAGTCATTTTCAGAACTCAAGTCAAGGAATGCAGCAGAATAATCAGCGTAGAGTATATTATATACTTATCATTATCATCATCATTATTATTATTATTATTATTATTATTATTATTATTATTATTATTATTAACTTTTATTTAAGTGTTTTTTCTTCGTTCCTGATGCTAAGAAGACTCATATAAATAATTTTGTGTGTGTTTGTTTCACTTTGTGATTCTGTAATGGCCCCGTACCGCTCTGATGAAAGGTCTGTCTGTCATGAAGAGAATGGTTCATAATTGTAACACAGACACAGGGTTAAAAAAACAAACAAAATAAAAAACAACACCACACACAACACACAACAACAACAACAATTCAAACTGTTCGATGCAACATTTCAGAAAGAAGAAAAACGATCCGGACCAGCGGAACTCACAAAGGAGTTTTCAGCAGTGCATGAGCAGGGAGCCAGCCCCCCTCTCTCCCCCGTCCCCTCTCTCCCATCCCCTCTCCTTTCCATGTCCCCTCTCACCCCTTGTGCCCTCTCTCCCCCTGTCCCCTCTCACCCCTTGTGCCCTCTCTCCCCCTGTCCCCTCTCCCCGTCCCCTCAGTCTATCGAAGTCCAGGCAGGTAGGCAGCAGTCAGAGTCTCTGTGATGAAGTTGTACAGCCGTCTCCACACGCCTCTCCAGTGGTGCCAGTCCTGTGCCTCATTCTGCAAGAACAACATTGACCGGTCAGTGCCTCTTCACCTAAATACCCCCGCCACTGATCAATTCACAATCAAGCATTTTACTTGATAGATCGCCTGCTTTTAAACGTATGTTTGCCAGTGTTGGGCAGCTCCCAATCCAGTGGAGAGCGTGCATCATTCTCGCCTGCTTTGTTCCGCTGGTATTCTCCTTATTCAGTGAGATTTCTACAGGAGTGCAGAAAGGCACACAGCTGTACTTGTTACAGTTTTGTATCACCCTCTACTTAGACTCATTTTGTTTCACGAAGTTCATTTGCATATTGCTTTGCAGTTTTCCATATACTGGATGAAAAGCTGACAAAAACTGAAAGATTTGACATTTTGAATTTCTAACAGGAAATACTACTGTACCACTATTATGGCTTCCGATAGACTTTTGCAAAATCATTTTTGCGTTATCGTTTTGCAGTTTCTGTGATTGCACGATGTCAGATAAAAGATCAAAATTCTGTTCATACAGGTTTTTTTTTTTTGTTTTGTTTTAATTATGTCTCAATCCTAGAATTTCAGTCCCGGTCCTGGAGATCTCTCGGGCCTTCTGGTCTGCATTTCAACTGAGCTCTAATACCACTAATTATTGTCTTAATTAGTCAAGATCAGCAGGTGCTCCAGATCTTTGTGTGTTTGTCAGTGTGTGAGTGCGTTTGTGTCTCTGTGTGTGTCTGTGAGTGTGCTTCTGAGCGTAGCAGATCTCTGCTACAGAGTTGTGTTGTGTTGTGATATTGTGCTGTGCTGATTCATAGTGTCTTGTGCTGCGCTGCAGGAGGGAACGCCACAGTGGTGACAGGAGTCAGGAGACTCCAACAAGACCACCTGCTCTGAGTCACCAACTAAAAATAGAAGAGAGGGAGGGTGGGGGAGAGGGTGCGGGATAGAGAGAGGAACAGTCAGAGAGAGCGAGGGAGGGAGGGGGAGGGGGCAAGGTTGGCAGGCCTAGTGTGTAGATCTGTCTTTTCCAGCTGGTAAAGTAAACAGCGTTATCTCAAACGCAGGATCAAAACAAGACTAGTGTTCTCTCTCTCTCTCTCTCTCTCTCTCTCTCTCTCTCTCTCTCTCTCTCTCTCTCTCTCTCTATTTACTGGAGTGCAGCTTTTCATTGTTCAAATGGAATCAGCATTTTCTGTTTCAAGTTTCTTTACATTTTGATTACACAATCACAGTCACAAGACCAGAGCACCAGTTGGCTTTGTAATCAGTATTGACTTGTTGCTAAGCACCGACACACACTGACACAAAGCCACAAACACAATGACACACACACAAAGACACAAACACACTGACACACAAACACACACACACAAAGACACACACACAAAGACACACACACAATGACACACACACAAAGACACAAACACACTGACACACAAAGACACACACACACACAAAGACACAAACACACTGACACACACACAAAGACACAAACACACTGACACACACACAAAGACACAAACACACTGACACAAACACACTGACACACACAAAGACACACACACACACAAAGACACACACACAAACACACAAAAACACACTGTCACAAACACACTGACACACACACAAAGACACAAACACACTGACACACACACACACACACAAACACAAACACACACACACTCACACACACACACAAAGACACACACACACACAGACACACACACACTGACACACACACAAAGACACAAACACACTGACACAAACACACAGACACACACACAACACACACACACACACACACACTCTGACACATACAGCTGTGACCAAAGGTTTTGCAAAATTGAACTTGAAATACCGGTAGACGGTTCAAAACGTTTGCCACTTGAACTTTATGGTTTCATCTTTTGAACAATGAAACTTTAAATACGCTGGGACCAGGTTTTGAACTGAGGTTCAATTTGGATCTTTGAACGGTTTTTTTTAATTTTTTTTTTATGTCTCAATCCTAAAATTCAAGATGATGCAAAACTTTTGGCCAGAGCTGGACGCACATCGACACACACAGCCGCCCAGCCCAGTCTCATACCCTCCTCTGCTGGTAGATCTTATTCATCTCATCCCCGATGATTCTCAGTTGCTCAGCAACCATTCCCGGTAGATATTCCTCTTCTACCTGATCGCGGGAGGCGGGGCTGCAGTTCCGGGGGGTGTCCGACAGGGGGCGCTGGTTCCTCTGCAGCATGCCGGGCAGGGCGTTCACATCCCTCTGGCTGGGGCTGGGGCTCCTCTGCTGGACTGGAGAAAAACCATCCACTGCAAAAAATCAAAAAAAAAAGTTTGTGTCTCTCGGTTTTCAAGTCGAATCAAATGTCATTATTATATTAACAAGTACGTTCCCTGCTACTATTGCATTGTTGCAGATGTCTTAATCCTTGTCTCAGGTTGTATGCTAGAATTATTTGCACCTCCTGTAAACTACACTGTATATAAATATGAATCTTGCATTGTAACCCTGAGCTGCCCTGTCACACCTACAAGTCGCCTTGGATAAAGGCGTCTGCAGTAAATAATAATAACAATGTTATGAATGAAAACGTCTTTGTCTTGTGTTGTAAAGCTGAAATGCTGTCTGCGCTTTGTCTGGGAGAGTGCAGTCTGCCTATACTCTGTGAATGCATCTGTATTTTGGGACCTTGTCGATTGCTGATAAGCGCTACACCCTTTTCTGTAATTTGAAAATAATCATTAAAAGAATGAATCACGTTCCAGATCGGCCATTTCTTATTGTTATACGGGATGACATTCAGTTTGGGGGAGAGGAACCATAAACCATGAACCAGCCCCTGCTCAGCTCTAACTACTAGAGCCACCGTCCCTCCCAGTCCCTCCTCAGCTCCACTAGAGCCACACTGCTTCCCTCCCAGTCCCTCCTCAGCTCCACTAGAGCCACACTGCTTCCCTCCCTCCCAGTCCCTCCTCAGCTCCACTAGAGCCACACTGCTTCCCTCCCAGTCCCTCCTCAGCTCCACTAGAGCCACACTGCTTCCCTCCCAGTCCCTCCTCAGCTCCACTAGAGCCACACTGCTTCCCTCCCTCCCAGTCCCTCCTCAGCTCCACTAGAGCCACACTGCTTCCCTCCCTCCCAGTCCCTCCTCAGCTCCACTAGAGCCACACTGCTTCCCTCCCTCCCAGTCCCTCCTCAGCTCCACTAGAGCCACACTGCTTCCCTCCCAGTCCCTCCTCAGCTCCACTAGAGCCACACTGCTTCCCTCCCTCCCAGTCCCTCCTCAGCTCTCCAGTCTCTCCTCTAGAGCCACACTGCTTCCCTCCCTCCCAGTCCCTCCTCAGCTCCACTAGAGCCACACTGCTTCCCTCCCTCCCAGTCCCTCCTCAGCTCCACTAGAGCCACACTGCTTCCCTCCCTCCCAGTCCCTCCTCAGCTCCACTAGAGCCACACTGCTTCCCTCCCAGTCCCTCCTCAGCTCCACTAGAGCCACACTGCTTCCCTCCCTCCCAGTCCCTCCTCAGCTCCACTAGAGCCACACTGCTTCCCTCTCTCCCAGTCCCTCCTCAGCTCCACTAGAGCCACACTGCTTCCCTCCCTCCCAGTCCCTCCTGAGCTCCAAGTCTCTCATGAAAAGGAATGAGAGTAATGGCACACTGAGTCAGTGTTCTCTGCAGATCACTGCAATCTCTTTTGGATTAGCCTGCGGTCTCTCCTGCTATCAATGCTTTCTTTGCCTGCGGCTCTCTCCACTGAATTGCGGTGGGCAGGTTCTGGCCTGTTGCCAGGGCAACCGCAGGCCTGACCGGTAACAAGCAGGTGTCGCCCATTGGCTGGGTGCCCAGGAGAATTATGGGACAGGAGGGGGGAGGGGGGGCTCATAGATGTCAACAGGAAGTGGTAAGAGATTCTCACGAAGACAGGAGTTTGAGCAGGGTTAGAAACTCACTAGCCCTGCTGCTGCTGCACCCAGTCCTGGGGTTCAGAGCTCCCCTCAATGAAGTCTATTATTATTAATATTGCAATGATCAGGAGCCAGGAGTTTGAGCAGGGTTAGAAACTCACACTAGCCCTGCTGCTGCTGCACCCAGTCCTGGGGTTCAGAGCTCCCCTCAATGAAGTCTATTATTATTAATATTGCAATGATCAGGAGGCAGGAGTTTGAGCAGGGTTAGAAACTCACACTAGCCCTGCTGCTGCTGCTGCACCCAGTCCTGGGGTTCAGAGCTCCCCTCAATGAAGTCTATTATTATTAATATTGAAATGATCAGGAGCCAGGAGTTTGAGCAGGGTTAGAAACTCACACTAGCCCTGCTGCTGCTGCACCCAGTCCTGGGGTTCAGAGCTCCCCTCAATGAAGTCTATTATTATTAATATTGAAATGATCAGGAGCCAGGAGTTTGAGCAGGGTTAGAAACTCACACTAGCCCTGCTGCTGCTGCTGCACCCAGTCCTGGGGTTCAGAACTCCCCTCAATGAAGTCTATTATTATTAATATTGCAATGATCAGGAGCCAGGAGTTTGAGCAGGGTTAGAAACTCACTAGCCCTGCTGCTGCTGCTGCACCCAGTCCTGGGGTTCAGAGCTCCCCTCAATGAAGTCTATTATTATTAATATTGAAATGATCAGGAGCCAGGAGTTTGAGCAGGGTTAGAAACTCACTAGCCCTGCTGCTGCTGCACCCAGTCCTGGGGTTCAGAGCTCCCCTCAATGAAGTCTATTATTATTAATATTGAAATGATCAGGAGCCAGGAGTTTGAGCAGGGTTAGAAACTCACACTAGCCCTGCTGCTGCTGCACCCAGTCCTGGGGTTCAGAGCTCCCCTCAATGAAGTCTATTATTATTAATATTGCAATGATCAGGAGGCAGGAGTTTGAGCAGGGTTAGAAACTCACTAGCCCTGTTGCTGCTGCACCCAGTCCTGGGGTTCAGAGCTCCCCTCAGTGAAGTCTATTGTTATTGAAACCTGCTCAAACTCCTGGCTTGGAGAGGAATCTCGTTCTCTAGAACAAGTCTGGACATGCCTGAGACTCACAACGCGGGGTGATTTAAAAAAAAAAAAAAAAAAAAAAAGCCATGAAAACCTCAATGTAGCATCGTACTACAAAAACACCCCAAAGAAACAGTACAGACCTCACCACAAACCCACCTGCTCACACACAGATAACGGTTCTGAACCACAGAGGCCAATCAGAAACCCCAGCATGCGCGCTGTGAGCCAGATCGCCATTGGCTGAGTGGTTTGAACGACACTTTCTTCGTGGTTTGCAAGGCAGGGCATCGTAACTGCGATCACCTTTTATAAGACCGAGATCGAGACATCGTCGCAGAAAGTAGAAGTCTACCCGAATCATAATAGCAGCAACTAGTATCTCATGTTAGATTTCAATGTCACAGTTATTCAATTATCAGTTTTTCGTTAAGTCTATGGGAAAACTCCAAAGCGGTGTGCAATTCAATATGTTAACGTGACATCAATCAATAGCTTTCATTCGACTTCATGAAGCAAAATGAGTTCATTCTACAGGGGACGCAAACCTTTTGCACACAGCTGTATGCAAAAGCCACGGGTCCTGTTCTTACCACCGTGGTGTTGATTGCTGCAGAGTGGCGTGGGGGTGCCGTGCTGGCTGTGGGTGAGGGGGGGCTGTGTGCCCATCTCGTCGGGGCCGCTGTGCGTCTGCCGGGAGCGACGGCACTGCTGGTACCCCATCATTGAGGGGTGACTGTTTCGTCGTCGAAGCGATTCCACTCTCACTGCCACGCTCCTGCAGGTGCCTGAGCTGTTCCCTCCTCCTCCTCCTCCCCCTCCTCCTCTGCAGTTCACCAGGTTGCCCCCGGCAACGCCTCCTCGCCTCTCCGGCATTCCGTCCTTCAGTGCTCGGGCCATTGGGGGCGCCTGGTCCTGCGCAGAAGAGAAAGGGGGGCAGTCTTAAATATTGAACACTGTGACAAGTGGTAAAGCACAGAGAGGGATGGTAAAGCATAGGGAAGCATTGTAAAGCACAGAGAGGTGTGGTAAAGCATAGGGAAGCATTGTAAAGCACAGAGAGGTCTGGTAAAGCATAGGGAAGCATTGTAAAGCACAGAGAGGTCTGGTAAAGCATAGGGAAGCATTGTAAAGCACAGAGAGGTCTGGTAAAGCATAGGGAAGCATTGTAAAGCACAGAGAGGTCTGGTAAAGCATAGGGAAGCATTGTAAAGCACAGAGAGGTCTGGTAAAGTTATTATAAAAAGAAAGATGGCTATGATAAACACATAGCACAATTATAGAGTAAAACTGAAATACCCCTGTGCCAATTCATTGTAGTAACCTTGTATATCAGCACAGGATTCCTAATTCTGCACAGATTACAGTATTGATTTTGTCAGGAGTTAACTCTGCCAGGTGTCACTGTAAGGATGAGCCTGTTTCTTAAGAAGAAGAAGAAGAAGAAGAAGAAGAAGAAGAAGAAGAAGAAGAAGAAGAAGAAGAAGAAAGAGCTCGACTCAGATACCCCGTTGCTGGGTTGTCGTGCAAGGGGCTGGAGAGCGAGTTCCCTGCTGACGTGCATTCATTGCTCAGGATTAGGGTCGCTGTGTTTGTTTTTGATCTTGTGTATTTGCAAAGCGCACTGCACGCACAATGAAATAATGCGCTCTTCGGATTACCCTTGAATCAAACTGCAAGAGAGGACATCTGCAGCAGTGCAACAGGTGGACTTTAGCAACAGATACATGTCAAGAAAAATATTTTAATATTGATTTAATGAATTGTAGATTTAAGGGTACATCATATTTTAAAAAGTATTTTACATTAATACTGAGCAACTTTGACCGTAATAAAACTGAAGAAAAAACACGTCAATATTAAGGTAAATTTAACTGAAAACTATGTTGTTTTTTTGTTTTGTTTTTGTTTGTTTGTTTGTTTTTACAGTGTAGTTTGATACACGGCAGTGCTATAAGCATCAGTACTAATACACAAGACAAGTAGAGCTGTGTGCTAGGGCACTTAAAAAAAAAAAAAATAATAATAAAGTAATTTTTCTTCGTCAGCCACGGACAGCCAGACAGACAGATAGCCAGGCAGACAGATAGCCAGCCAAACAGACAGACAAACAGACAGACAGACAGACAGACAGACATACGAGCCATCTCTGTCTTGGCAAGCAAACAAAACAGACAAGTCAGCCAAACCACTGCGAGTGCTTTCAGCGACCGCTAGACGGCAGCAGCGAGCCCTCCTCTTTGGTTTGTTTATAAACAGATTCGAGCCGAGTTCTCTCTCGACTTGTTACTCAGCACACACACACACACACACAAACACAAACACAAACACAAACAGCACACAAACAGCACACACACACACACACACACACACACACACACACACACACACACACACACACACACACACACACACACACACACACACACACACACACACACACAAACACACACACACACACACACACACACACACACACACACACACACACACAAACACACACACACACACACACACACACACACACAAACAACACACAAACACACACACACACACACACACACACACACACACACACACACACACACACACACACACACACACAACACACACACACACACACACACACACACAAACACACACACACACACAGCACACACACACACACACACACACACACAAACAGCACACACACACACACACACACACACACACACACACACAGCACAAACACACACACAAACAGCGAATAACCGAACAGCACACACTAACAGAAGCCCTTACAGTAGGCAGCCAAATCACTTTCAAAAGCACAACCCCCCCCCCCCCCTCGCCGAATGCATCTGTTGCAACATGGAAAGAAGCGCCAGGAGGCAATGGAAATTGTAATTACTGTGGAAATTCTTACGTCTTGTCTTGTGTATTAAAAACATTATGAAATGCAAGACACGAAAGCGAGTCTGATGTTTTGTTTGGTTTTTTTTCCTGAGTGATACTGCCTCTGGACACGCGTGACAATGCTGCGAGCCGCTAGCCAACCCGTGCGAACCCTGCGCTCACAGAACCGAGACACTACGGGGATTTCTGCAATCGCAGTCATAGGGATCAAGTGATTTGTTTTAAAAAAAAAAAACAATTGTCAACACAGCTGAAAGACGGCGATCCGGTAATCCGTGTATTTGTCGTGTTATAATATGCACGTTATCGCTGCTTAATAATGCAGGTACAAATAACTGGGTTTCTGGCTAATAATAATAATAATAATAATAATAATAAATGTCCATAAGAATATTGATAATAATAAAAAATGCTAATAATGCTAATGATAATAATATTGCCCGTCGACCCTAGAAAGCACTTGTGCTGTGTAAGCGATTGTAACAATACAGTGTAACAATACCAAAAGCCAAGCAATTCGCCCACAATCAATATATAAATAATATGCGCGCTGCAGCGAAGCCGCTATCGCTGCCTCGCCCGAGTCTCGACCCGAACTTCACTCCAATTCCAGGCACGTTTAAGCGAAGAAGCAAACTGGAACGCGGTATCAAAACCGAATTCAACGCACAGCGATATAGCCTGTCTGCACAACACTGACACAAAGAAACTGCACTGGGGGGTGCAAAAGCCGACCCTTTTCCAACGTTGGTATCCCCCCCGCCAGCAGTCGAGTGCGTTTTATTGTATTTGTATATATAGGTGTGTGTGTGTGTGTGTGTGCAATAAATCAACCGCACGCAGTGTCACGCGTGTCAAAAAAAATGAATAAAATAAATCGACATGATGTCTTTATCGAAATCCTTGCGCAAAATAAGATTCCTTAAGGAATTTTTACCCCCCCCCCCCCCCTCTCTCTCTCTCTCTCTCTCTCTCTCTCTCACCCACGTCCTCTCTATCATCATTGAGAATCGAGTCGTGCTTTAGCACTCTGACTGCAAACTTCTCACAAAATCACAAAGACACGCCATTGTAAAAAAATAACACTGGAATAATAACTATATAGACATTCGAGCATATTGCGTTATTGTAACGCGTTGTTAAACAACACACACACACACACACACACACACACACACACACACACACATCAGAAAACAAAACCAGCATAAAACCACCCGAACTGCATAATAAATAAACACAAAATCCCCACAGAGCTCTAGTTAAGTCAAGTCCCGTAATGTACAGGGAGATTTCACGCACAATAAAACAAAATAAAGCTCACGAAACGTCCGTCTATCCAAACTACTATACCGTTAGGAACTTCATAGAAAAGCCCCATTTTGCAGAATAAATAGCTTGTAATACCCAATGCAGTCTTACCAAGGGTTACATGAAAGTTGTCGTGTAGTTGCACTGAGATCGCCGCTGTTTTTAGTTGTTATATGGATATACACTCCGGTCTCGCAATCCTCGGCGGTGTGCGTGTTTAGTCTCGGTTTAAAGGACGGGGTGCGCGTCTGTTCTCTCCCACCGCCGATTCTGTGCAGCTTTTGCTCACCCAGCTGCGGAGAGATTTCATTAGCCACGCCTTCTCGTCTCACGACAAGCCGCGACATGTTTACTGTCGCTAATACCGAACTGCTGTATGATCACTGTGCGCTCCTTACCAGCGCACCGGCGCGGTCTTGTGTGTTTGCGTAATTACTTGCCAGTTTGGTTTTGTTCTTTCTTTCTTTCTTTCTTTCTTTCTTTCTTTCTTTCTTTCTTTCTTTCTTTCTTTCTTTCGTTTTTATTTTAATTTGTATTGTCTGTGCGGTGATATGAATTTGAATGTATTGACCTTGAATGCGCACACTGTTATTGGTGTTTTACGTGTTCTTGGATACCGCTGTATTGATCAGGAAACAGGCACATCGATGAAGTCATCGTGTTTTTCAAGAACGCACACGGGCAATTCTCAAACCCAGTGCATTTGTGTAGGGCACTGTGCGCATTCCTGTGTTTACCTCACAAATCCAGGCTGTAATGTAATCATACTTGTCTAGGGGTAGCGGGGGCTGTAGCGGCAATAGCATTAGCGTCTCATTAATGCATGGGGGTATGAATGGAGCACAGACCCTCTACTGTCTAGCGACCCCCGGCTTCAGTGTAGCAGTGAGAGCGCCTGAAGGGGGGATGCTGGACAGCAACGGGCTTGGAGAGCTTCTCCAAACGAGAGAAGAGGAGCGGGGCTCTGGAAGAACCGGAGACAAGTGTAGCCCATTGGGCGCAATAAGGCATCTTTCGACATCCTGCCAGCGGTTCTAGAAATATCCGCAGGCGCTGTTTGGTCACCAGTGTGTTCACGTTATCTAGAAAGACCGCTGCAACTTGAACACTGTAAACTTTATGTTTTAAAGCGAGCCCTGAATTCGAGGTGTCAGCTCCCTATTGTGTTATTATTGAGAGGTCTGGTAAAGCATAGGGAAGCATTGTAAAGCACAGAGAGGTCTAGGGAAGCATTGTAAAGCACAGTGCAGTCTGGTAAAGCATAGGGAAGCATTGTAAAGCACATTGACAGTATGGTGAACCCATGTACTAGAATATTGAGGAACAAGAGTATTGAGAACTTGAGAACAAGAGTATTGAGGAGTTTCAAATAGCATGTCAATAGATGACCAATTCAGAAACTCAGCATTAACATTATTTAGCACAAGTTACTGATCAAATAAGACTCAGTGGAGGTACGGAGGTGTCTGTCTGTCTGTCTATCCGGCCCCCTGTCTGTCTGCGAGTCATGCTCACATGTCTGCAGATGGCTTTTTCCGGGAGCTCTATGGCTTGTCATTCTTGTGCTGTAAAGTGAATGCTCAGGGTTAGTGAAGCAGAAAGTGAACACAATGGAGCTGAGCTGGTGTTTAGATTGTAAAGATTACCTCACCAATCATAAACTCGCGCAGTCCAGCCATTGCTGCCTCTGTTCAAAGAGTTGCAGGGAGCAGAGCAAGCGAATCACTAAGGACTTTCCTCAGCCCAGCACCCAGAGTGGCTGCCATGGTAAGCAAAGCAGCCCAAAATAAACAGCTTCAGAGTCTGGTCAAGGTCATGACTATCTATATATTTATATAATGCTGTGGTAAACCTTGATATTGATGAGATCCAGCCCTCTGAAATGTCTTTATAATATACAGCACTAGACCCTGATATTGATGAGACACAGCCCTCTGAAATGTCTTTATAATATACAGCACTAGACCCTGATATTGATGAGATCCAGTCCTCTGAAATGTCTTTATAATATACAGCACTAGACCCTGATATTGATGAGACACAGCCCTCTGAAATGTCTTTATAATATACAGCACTAGACCCTGATATTGATGAGATCCAGCCCTCTGAAATGTCTTTATAATATACAGCACTAGCCCCTGATATTGATGAGATCCAGTCCTCTGAAATGTCTTTATAATATACAGCACTAGACCCTGATATTGATGCAATACAGCCCTCTGAAATGTCTTTATAATATAAAGCACTAGACCCTGATATTGATGAGATCCAGCCCTCTGAAATGTCTTTATAATATACAGCACTAGACCCTGATACTGATGAGATTCAGCCCTCTGAAATGTCTTTATAATATACAGCACTAGACCCTGATATTGATGAGACACAGCCCTCTGAAATGTCTTTATAACATACAGCACTATACCCTGACAGTGATGCATCAGGGAATGCTTAGTTCTTTGCCTGTGAGAAGGGGAAAGTGAGCTAAACTAAAGATAATGGAGACCTCTGTATCTGAAGTGAGTATTTTTGATGTTGTGTTGTTATTATTAATATTCTTATTTAAGTGGAAACACTGCATCGCGTGTCCAGTCTCTGGCTTGGTTCTGTGTTGTTATTATTGTTTGCATTATCACCTTGGTGGTTTCCTCTTGTCTGGCACTCTGTTGTCTAAACAGGGCTGTCTGATTTGCTCCAGGCGTGTTTAGACTCTCTCCTGGTGATGTAGCTGTCGCTTGCAATCCTGGGTGGGGGTCAATTGCTGGTTTTCAAACATAATTGAGATCTTTTATTCAACCTCATGTAATCAAACAAATTGCAAAACGATGTCGCAAAAGTCTACCTGAAGCCATACTAGCAGTACAGTAGTCTTTCATGTTAGATTTCAAAATGTCACATTTTTTAAATTGGTCAGCTTTTCGTTAAGTATGTGGGGAAACTCCAAAGCAGAGTGCAATTCCATATGCTAACGTGACATCATTCAGCAGGTTTCACGCGACTTCATGAAGCGAATTGAGTTCATTCTACATGCTGCTTGAGCTCCAGATAGCTCATTGGTTTGTTTTGTTTTGTATTTTTTTTTCTCTGTATATCGTTGATGCACAGAGGCACTTTGCTTTTTCACTGAAACCCCACTGCAGCCTGCCCCCCTTCTCTCTCTCTCTCTCTCTCTCTCTCTCTCTCTCTCTCTCTCTCTCTCTGGCTTGTTTTTCTTTCTCAACTTTACTTCTGCCCAGAAACAGAGCCAGTGCTGCAGCAGAGGGCAGCGATGCCATTGGTGGATGCTGGCAGATCACATCAGCAGCTCTGCCTGGTGATGAAGACCATGCAGAGCGAGTTGCTGTGCGTTGCTGAGTGCAGGAGGGTCCCTGTCTCTCCCCATCAGTGTAGCTCGACTTGCATCAGCACAGCCACACTTTGTCTTTCTACAGATCACTCAGTCAGATGGCCAGGCAAACAATTATGCAGTTTATCAACCAGCCCCTGTGCTGTGCTTTTACCAGGGGGGATACCAAAGCAGTACACTCTGAGAAGGGGTTGGTTCATTCTCTTCTCTGTGCTTTACTACACTTTGAGAAGGGGGCTGGTTCATTCTTTCCTCTGTGCTTTACTACACTTTGAGAAGGGGGCTGGTTCATTATCCTCTCTGTGCTTCACTTTGAGAAGGGGCTGGTTCATTCTCTTCTCTGTGCTTTACTACACTTTGAGAAGGGGCTGGTTCATTCTCTTCTCTGTGCTTTACTACACTTTGAGAAGGGGCTGGTTCATTCTCTTCTCTGTGCTTTACTACACTTTGAGAAGGGGCTGGTTCATTCTCTTCTCTGTGCTTTACTACACTTTGAGAAGGGGTTGGTTCATTATCCTCTCTGTGCTTTACTACACTTTGAGAAGGGGCTGGTTCATTCTCTTCTCTGTGCTTCACTTTGAGAAGGGGCTGGTTCATTCTCTTCTCTGTGCTTCACTTTGAGAAGGGGCTGGTTCATTCTCTTCTCTGTGCTTTACTACACTTTGAGAAGGGGCTGGTTCATTCTCTTCTCTGTGCTTCACTTTGAGAAGGGGACTGGTTCATTTTCTTCTCTGTGCTTTACTACACTTTGAGAAGGGGGCTGGTTCATTCTCTTCTCTGTGCTTTACTACACTTTGAGAAGGGGCTGGTTCATTCTCTTCTCTGTGCTTCACTTTGAGAAGGGGCTGGTTCATTCTCTTCTCTGTGCTTTACCATGCTTTGTTGTGCTTTTGCTATGTGATACCACAGTAAGCCTATATAAGGAAGGTACTGCCTTCAGTACAGATTAGAAGCATTAACCATATCCTGGAGGGTAGCTCAGTGACATCACCACCTCTATTTACACTGCATGTGAGGAAACAAACACTCGCAAAGCTGTGTCCTCAGAGACACGCACGCACGCACACACACAGACACACACACCCACGCACACACACAGGAGCAGACACGCACACACACAGGAGCAGACACACACATGCACACACACAGGAACAGACATGCACACGCCACAAGCACAGACACACCCACACACACACACAGGCACAGACACACATACACGCACACACACACCACACACACACATGCATACTGAGACACACACACACACACAGGGTGGAGGAGGAGCTGTTAACAGTCGACATCGAAACACCCGCCATATTGCACACACACTTTTTTCCTATTCACACATGGCCAGCCCTTCTCCATGCAATGGTACGGCTCACATCCCTGGCGGGTTGCCGAAACTGCGGTTCTGTGACTCGGATTCGGATGGGGTTCAGTTGGAAGGTGCTTCCTTATCCGACTGCACGGTTTCCTCACGCTTAAGAGACTATGTGAGACCAGACCTCCTGACTCTCTCAATGGACCATTTTGTAGAACAGAGTTTCCAGCTTCCCAAGAACAAAATGAGCAGGAGGTGTCCAATAATCCCGATCCTGGAGGGGCGTTCCACTCCAGGTTTTAACAGCTACAATGAAATCATTAAATACTCCAGGGTCTGAATGCACGTTTCACTGGTTCAATTAATTTAGAACAGGGTTGGAACAAAGACCAGGACTAGAAAGACTAATTTTGACCACCCCTGAATCCGAGTGTGTAGCCACTGAGGAAGAACAGACTAGCAGAACAATTTTAACACCAGTGCCTCACCCATTTATTATTATTATTATTATTATTATTATTATTATTATTATTATTATTATTATTATTATTATTATTATCCTGGGAATCTTCTGTAGAGGTGTGCATCACTGCTGATTGTATTGGATTTTAATACAATATAGCTAATATAAATAATTTTATAACTATATGCAACGCGTTAATTCACACATGCCAGCGTTAGTGAGATAAGTTAATGCCGTATACCAGATGTTTGTTTTTTTAAAATGAAATGCTCATGTTTGTTATTCAACGAATAGTCGATTTTTTGTCTAGGTTTATATTATCCTACGGTAAATTCTTCCATAGTTGCAAAGCAGATGACGCGGAGTCAAAGGGTCATCTATTCCATACGAGATGAGGTCATTGAAATTTTAGAGTGGCGAAGGTGACACGAAAGCAGCGGTGCTCGGGTTTCGACGGTCTCGATCACACAGATAATCATACCAATATGATGTCAAGATTTTTTTGCATAGCGGGTGTTATTAAAGGTCACGAGTAAACTGCGTGCAGGGCGCACAATTATTTTATTATTTATTAATTTTGTTCTTCGAAAGATGTCAGCTTTCTAAAAATACCCGGCGAGCAGCGCTGTTACTTGCCCATTACGACATCGTTTGTATTCTGGAGAGAGGCGGGCTGTGCCCCCCCCCTTACTTTACTCTGAGGTCTATTTTAAAATAAATTAAAAACAAAACACATGTATTATTTGTATAGCACAACCGGACCAGACCACTACCGTGAGCGACCAAACTCACAAGATAAACACGAGAATATATATATAATGAAGAAGAAGAAGAAGAAGAAATAATAATCAATTGAATGCCATAAATGCAGGCTTGCTGTTCCCAATATTGTGCAATGCTGCCACCGTGTGGAATGACAGCCACACTGCCTGCTGTGAAGCTGTCGGGTTGTATAGTTGAGCAATGCGTGGCTGTTACAGGTGTCTCTCTGCACCCTGCAGGTATGGTAGCGGCGCATTATATTGCACCTAGGCTACCTGCATAGCAAGCTATAAAGCAAGAATATGTGTTATAGAGCTATAGTAACAAACAGCATATGCATAGTTGAAGCTACTTCAACTGCAACAGCTGCTGACCAAACCAAATTACTGAAGCATTTAACCCTTCAGTTTTGTACACCGGTTAGACCTCATTTCAAACCTATATATAATATACAGGGTGGTTAGAAACAGTGTTATCACATCAACGCACCATATCAATGATGTGGTAAACGTATCTATACTTTCTAATCACCTAAATGTGTGTGTGTGTATGTATGTGTGTGTGTGTGTGTGTGTATATATATATATATATATATATATATATATATATATATATATATATATATATATATATATATATATATATATATATATATGTGTGTGTGTGTGTGTGTATATATTTTATATGTGTGTGTGTGTGTGTGTGTGTGTATATTGTATGTGTGTGTGTGTGTGTGTGTGTGTGTGTGTAGACAGCGCGATTATTTATAATGTTGATAATAATAATAATAATAATAATAATAATAATAATAATAATAATAATAATAATAATAATAATTAAAAGGTTGATGTAAACTGTCGAGTGGGATGCAGTTACGAAAGTCTAAAATAGAACAATTGGTCATAATTCCTAATTAGATGTGGTTTACCATGCAAACCCTCAGTTCGGTTTCTTGCATCGGAGATGTTGCACTGATATTGCAAATATAACATATGACACTGTATCGCTGACATCAGAAACAGAGCGGATGATACCATAGCCCTGAGGATTGCATAACGTCCTGCCAGCGACGCGCAGCCGCTTTCAGAAAACGTTTCACCTCGCAGCATTGCAGGAAGGAAGGACGAGGGGTTTGCGCTCAGGAAGTGGATCGGGGGGGCAGCGTGTTTGTCTCACACGGGGCTTTCTGGAGCCGTGATCGGGGTCTGGCGGAGGAAGCGGCGCAGATCTGCACAGGTAAGGGAACCGCGCAAGGTGTGTCCGGCCAGCCTTTGTGGAGACTATGCGGGCAGAAACACGCGTGTTCGCATTCCTGCAAAACTCCGCACAGGGTGCAAGCCGACAACTTTTTTAAAAGGCATATTTAGTTCTTGAAAAGGTGTTTTACAAAGTGGGGACACCCACATTTGATAGTATTACCTGCCCGCACACACACAACACGACCTTTCGGATTGCATGTGGCTATAATTAGGGCTTCTGTTTTATTTTTGATCACTTCGTGCCCATTTAAACATATTTTGAGCCGATTCTCTTTCTTAATCGATCACTAATTCCCAAAGGAAGCTGTTTCAATCCACCCTTCATGTCTTGATTGAATTCACAAGCGACGCTCCTTGATCTCGCCTGATTTCTATTTGAATATTTCATTCTGACTCGAATCGCCGCAGGATTCCGTTTATTAATTTAAACAATCCGGTATTCAGTGAAGGGTTAACCACTATTAATTAAGGGTTAAAGGGAGGGAAAGAGAAGGAAAATTAAAACAAACAAACAAAACTAGACACCCTAGCTATAATTTGATAAACTGATTTGAGATAAATGTCTATATTGTGTGTGTGTTTATTTTTTGGATTAAGGTACTGCCAGTATTTCAGGGCTGGTAATCAGACTCCAGTTGCACAGCAGTGTCACCCAGTCCAGGTTTTACCATCAGCCTGTTTCCTTGCATTAGAATTGCAGGGGTTCAAAATGGGTTCTTTTTGTAAAGTTCTGATGCATGTAAACATCAATCTCTCTTTCCTACTTTCACCTGAAAAGGAGACCTTTGAGGTCTCGAAAGCTTGTGAATAATTATTATTTAGTGAGTCCAATGAAAGGGATCACATCTCCCCTTCTCTTTGTCTGTCGTCTCTGGACTGATAGGGCTACCATTTCATAAATTCACAGTAAAACCCAGGAATGGATCACACTGCTATGCAATAGGAGTCTTATTTCCATCCCTGCTGTATGATCGATAAAAGCAATGTATTATTTCAAGTTTTAAAAGTGAAGATGATTATATCTAATTAGCCTTATTAGTGCATATCTATCTATCTATCTATGTCTCTATCTATCTATCTATCTATCTCTCTATGTATATCTATATATCTGTATGTATCTGTATCTGTTTTTATCTCTACAGGGGGCTTGCAAACTGCTGGAGACGAAGTGTCTGTTTCTTGCAGGTTGTGTCTGACTGTCATGGTAAGCTGCAGTGTAATCAGGATTTTGTTTCAGGGCGAGTGGAGATTTTTTGGTGATTGTTCATAACGCTGGCGTAGCTGGGAGGGGAGGGGGGGTGCTGGTGGTGAATCGGCTGGATTTCATTTTTTGGGGAGGGGGAGGGGTATGGGTGCCCCTGATGGATCGAGATTTTTATTATCGATGATGATGATCCTCCCATTGCACAGCAGTGTCACCCAGTCCAGGTTTTGCTACCAGCTTGATCAGCCCCAGTGTGTCTAGGCAACAAGCTCAGGTGTGTCTGATTATTAAACTCCTAGTGAAACCAGGACTGGATCACACTGCTGTGCAAGGGGAGTCCTCTTTCTGTCCCTGTGATCTGCCGTCCTGTCTCATCCCCGGGATCTTGTCTAACGCGTCTCTTCCCCCTCCTCTGTCCACGGCTCAGGATTTGAAGACGAAGGAGGAGAAAGATGCGCAGCTGGACAAGAGAATCGAAGCGCTCCGCAAGAAGAACGAGGCTCTGGTCAAGAGATACCAGGTACTGACCCTCAAGGAGTCAGACACTCTGAGAACTGTTAACCCATTAAGCACCAAAGTACACATGTTTGAGGCTCGGTATAGCTGTGGAGAAAATGAAAGTAAGTCTTTTCGTTCCTACGATGCCAGCTGCTCTCTCTCTCTCCTCCAGGAAATCGCGGAAGATAAGAAGCGGGCGGAGCAAGAGGGCATCGCCGTGACGACGGGGCAGAAGCCACGCCCCTCGGAATCTGAGAACGTCGATCGCAAGAGAGCGGAGGAAGAGAGCTTCAGCATTACTGTAGACCTGACCAGACCTGCAGGGGTAAGGAAGGAGAGAAGGAACGTTTTGTTAATATTCATATCATGATGGTGTCCCTCGCTGGTTTAGAACTGTCTCACAGGAAAATTGCAATGTTTGCAATTCTCTCTCCCCACTGTGCAATTAAGCATTTGTCATGGTGTTTGCTTCCTAGTGATGCTTTGAGTTTAATATGAGCTCAAACTAGGTCTCCTGGAATCAGGTTTCAAGCCGCTGTTCCTGAGAGAGTGGTTCCCTCAATTTATTTTCATCCACTGAGATATATATGTCCTTTTTTATTTTTGGTTTCATTTAAATGTAAAGTTTAAACTTTCTTTTCTCTCATTTTCCCCCTTTTCTAGGAGAACAGAGTGGTCTGCAATCACAGGAAGCCGGAGAGTGGGCGGGGGGGCGAGGGGGGGTCTCCCCTAGGGCACAGCCCTCCCAGGAGAGGGAAGGGGTCCGGGCGGCTTGGGAGGGAGAGGGGCGGCAGGGGCAGCCCCAGATCCGACTGGGGGGGAGGGGGAGAGCAGAGACACGACCGAGGAGAGAGACACTCCGACAGAGAGGCGCGGAACCAGCGCCCGGACAGCCAGCCAGCAGAGGGCGCTGTGAGGACGCCCAGAGGGAGGCGGGACCGGGAAGGAGGGGAAGGGGCCGGTAACCCCGGCAACGACGCCAGTAACCCCGGCAACCCAGCGCCCGACAGGAGGGTCAAGGTACGTGCGTTCAGAGCACCGCTTCACTACAGATGCAACGTCAGGAATGGAAATGAGTCTCGAATGAATAAGGACCATTATGATCTGGTCGCTGTTAGCCAGTGACTCGGGTGGCCTGGTGCTTCACGACAGTGCTGTCGTTGTCTGTGAGATCACACTGCCCTGCTTTACAATGCTTCCCTATGCTTTACCAGACCGCTCTGTGCTTTACAATGCTTCCCTATGCTTTACCAGACCGCTCTGTGCTTTACAATGCTTCCCTATGCTTTACCAGACCTCTCTGTGCTTTACAATGCTTCCCTGTGCTTTACCAGACCTCTCTGTGCTTTACAATGCTTCCCTATGCTTTACCAGACCTCTCTGTGCTTTACAATGCTTCCCTGTGCTTTACCAGACCTCTCTGTGCTTTACAATGCTTCCCTATGCTTTACCGTGCTGTCGATGAACATTGTAAGGATTAGTTTGCCAGGGTTTTCTCTCGATACTTCATCATGCTTCCCTGTGCTTATTTCCACCACTGTGGTTATCCCTTGTGTCCCTTGCACAGGAGTGGGAAGAGAAGCGGAGACTGAACATCGAGAAAATGAACGAGGAGATGGAGAAGATCGCCGAGTACGAGAGGGGCAACAGGGTAAGACCACTGCCCCTCTCTGTGCTTTACAATGCTTCCCTGTGCTTTACCAGACCTCTCTGTGCTTTACAATGCTTCCCTGTGCTTTACCAGACCTCTCTGTGCTTTACAATGCTTCCCTGTGCTTTACCAGACCTCTCTGTGCTTTACAATGCTTCCCTGTGCTTTACCAGACCTCTCTGTGCTTTACAATGCTTCCCTGTGCTTTACCAGACCTCTCTGTGCTTTACAATGCTTCCCTGTGCTTTACCATACCTCTCTGTGCTTTACAATGCTTCCCTGTGCTTTACCAGACCTCTCTGTGCTTTACAATGCTTCCCTGTGCTTTACCAGACCTCTCTGTGCTTTACAATGCTTCCCTGTGCTTTACCAGACCTCTCTGTGCTTTACAATGCTTCCCTATGCTTTACCAGACCTCTCTGTGCTTTACAATGCTTCCCTGTGCTTTACCAGACCTCTCTGTGCTTTACAATGCTTCCCTGTGCTTTACCAGACCTCTCTGTGCTTTACAATGCTTCCCTGTGCTTTACCAGACCTCTCTGTGCTTTACAATGCTTCCCTGTGCTTTACCAGACCTCTCTGTGCTTTACAATGCTTCCCTGTGCTTTACCAGACCTCTCTGTGCTTTACAATGCTTCCCTGTGCTTTACCAGACCTCTCTGTGCTTTACAATGCTTCCCTGTGCTTTACCAGACCTCTCTGTGCTTTACAATGCTTCCCTGTGCTTTACCAGACCTCTCTGTGCTTTACAATGCTTCCCTGTGCTTTACCAGACCTCTCTGTGCTTTACAATGCTTCCCTATGCTTTACCAGACCTCTCTGTGCTTTACAATGCTTCCCTGTGCTTTACCAGACCTCTCTGTGCTTTACAATGCTTCCCTGTGCTTTACCAGACCTCTCTGTGCTTTACAATGCTTCCCTGTGCTTTACCAGACCTCTCTGTGCTTTACAATGCTTCCCTGTGCTTTACCAGACCTCTCTGTGCTTTTACAATGCTTCCCTGTGCTTTACCAAACCTCTCTGTGCTTTACAATGCTTCCCTATGCTTTACCAGACCTCTCTGTGCTTTACCAGACCTCTCTGTGCTTTACAATGCTTCCCTATGCTTTACCGTGCTGTCGATGAACATTGTAAGGATTAGTTTGCCAGGGTTTTCTCTCGATACTTCATCATGCTTCCCTGTGCTTATTTCCACCACTGTGGTTATCCCTTGTGTCCCTTGCACAGGAGTGGGAAGAGAAGCGGAGACTGAACATCGAGAAAATGAACGAGGAGATGGAGAAGATCGCCGAGTACGAGAGGGGCAACAGGGTAAGACCACTGCCTCTCTCTAGGGACGGCTCATATGCTCTCCCCGAGACATCCCATCTTACTGGTGACCCATGCCTCTCTGTGCTTTACAATGCTTCCCTGTGCTTTACCAGACCTCTCTGTGCTTTACAATGCTTCCCTATGCTTTACCAGACCTCTCTGTGCTTTACAATGCTTCCCTATGCTTTACCAGACCTCTCTGTGCTTTACAATGCTTCCCTGTGCTTTACCAGACCTCTCTGTGCTTTACAATGCTTCCCTGTGCTTTACCAGACCTCTCTGTGCTTTACAATGCTTCCCTGTGCTTTACCAGACCTCTCTGTGCTTTACAATGCTTCCCTGTGCTTTACCAGACCTCTCTGTGCTTTACAATGCTTCCCTGTGCTTTACCAGACCTCTCTGTGCTTTACAATGCTTCCCTGTGCTTTACCAGACCTCTCTGTGCTTTACAATGCTTCCCTGTGCTTTACCAGACCTCTCTGTGCTTTACAATGCTTCCCTATGCTTTACCAGACCTCTCTGTGCTTTACAATGCTTCCCTATGCTTTACCAGACCTCTCTGTGCTTTACAATGCTTCCCTGTGCTTTACCAGACCTCTCTGTGCTTTACAATGCTTCCCTGTGCTTTACCAGACCTCTCTGTGCTTTACAATGCTTCCCTGTGCTTTACCAGACCTCTCTGTGCTTTACAATGCTTCCCTATGCTTTACCAGACCTCTCTGTGCTTTACAATGCTTCCCTATGCTTTACCGTGCTGTCGATGAACATTGTAAGGATTAGTTTGCCAGGGTTTTCTCTCGATACTTCATCATGCTTCCCTGTGCTTATTTCCACCACTGTGGTTATCCCTTGTGTCCCTTGCACAGGAGTGGGAAGAGAAGCGGAGACTGAACATCGAGAAAATGAACGAGGAGATGGAGAAGATCGCCGAGTACGAGAGGGGCAACAGGGTAAGACCACTGCCGGGGAGACTCCCATTGCATAGCAGCTAGATCCAGTCCTGGTTTTACTGTGTGTTTAAGACACACAGCTGAGCTGCTTACCTGTTCAATAAGACGCACAGCTGAGCTTGGTACTGTGATTTTTTCACAGGATCTTAGTCCATGGCTAATCAAGCTGGTAGTAAAACCTGGAATGGGTGAAACTGCTATGCAATAGGAGTCTTATTGCCACGCCTGTAATAAATGATAAACTTGAGTACCACTGAAAATACGTGCTTTACCCAATCCAGGTTTATCGGCTGATCATCTCAAATGCTTAATTCCTGGCAGGTTAGTTTAATGAAGGTATGGAGCCGTGCTGTGGTTCGAGGCGTATCGTTTTTGGAAATGTTTTCTGATTTTTAAAGCAAGGTTTTTTTTTTTTCTCTCTTCCAGAGTGACGGGCAGGGAGAGAAGAATCCGGGCCGGAGTTTCCTGGATGACCCTCGGCGTTCCGGCCCCGTTCCCGACGCAGATCGCAAGGAGGGGAGCCGACGGCACGTCCGAAACTGGGGGGGGGTCGACTTTGAGAGGGTCAAGACTGGGGGGTCCGAGAGAGACAAGGAGTGGCAGGTATGGATCCGAGCGTGTCTCTCCCCAAACATCTCGGTGTGCAGATCTGGCTAAAAGTTTTGCGTCCCCCTGTAGAATGAACTCATTTTGCTTCATGAAGTCGAATGAAAGCTGCTGAATGATGTCACGTTAACATGTTGAATTGCACACTGCTTTGGAGTTTTCCAGATACTTCACTGAAAACGGAGAAATATTATAAAATGTGGCATTTTGAAATCTAACACTGCTGTATAATATTATGATCTCTAGCCCTACAATAATGTGCAGCTAAATAATCATAGCTAATTCTTTCCAAATTGTTAATTTCTAAAACATTTTTTGTTTTGTTTTCTGTGTTTGTCTGTCTCTCTTTGTATGTGTCTGTGTCTCTTTCTCTCTGTGTCTGTCTGTGTGTGTGTGTGTCTCTCTCTCGCTCTATCTGTGTGTGTCTATCTTTCTCGCTCTGTCTGTGTGTCTCTGTCTGTCTGTGTGTGTGTGTTTCTGTCTCTGTGTGTGTCCCTGTCTCTCGCTCTGTCTGTGTGTGTGTGTTTCTGTCTCTCGCTCTGTCTGTGTGTGTGTCTCTCTCTCATCTCTGTGTCTGTAGGGCCGGCGGTCAGGGGGTCCCAAGGGCCGCGTTGACGTGATGTCGATGACGGGTCGGGAGCGCTCCGAGTACGAGCGCTGGAAGCAGGAACGGGAGCAGATCGACCAGGCCAGGCTGGAGCGACACCGCAACGCCACGGGCCAGTGGAGGAGGGAGTGGGACGCTCAGAAGACCGACAGCATGTAGGGACACAGGCACTGCTGCCAGCCTTGTGTGTCATCAGCAGCACATTGACAAGAAGCCCAGTATACAGCTCTGGCCAAAAGTTTAGCACCCCCCTATAGAATGAACTCATTTTGCTTGATAAAGTCGAATGAAAGCTGCTCGTTAACATGTTGAATTGCACAGCGCTTTGGAGTGTTCCCGTAGACTTACCAAAAAACTGACAATTAAAAAATGTGACACTTTGAAATCTAACAGGAAATACTGCACTTCTGTTTATGGGGAGATTGTACACGGATATCGAGATGGAAATCAGACTCCTGTTGCACGGTAGTGTCACCCATTCCAGGTTTTACTAGGAGCTTGATCAGCACCAGTGCATATATATTGTAATAAACTCGTAGTAAAACCAGGAGTCGATCAAACTGCAATGCAGTGGGAGTCTTTCTTTCCTTCCTTTATTAATGTGCTTATTACATTATATCCAGGTTTAAAGAGGCAGCCGCTGCAATGCAGGAACAAGGAGAGACCGACGGCAGAAGAGGTGAGGACGAGCAGGGCTGGAAATAAGACTCCCGTCGCACAGCACTTTGCTCCATTCCTGATTTTACTGTGTGTTTGATATTAAGACACAGCTAATCTAGTTACCTCCTCTGTGTATCTATTGATTCGTATTTTCAGATGCATACTGTATATATCTTCCTTTTGAATGAGTTCACCAGTCCTTGTGCTTGCATTCTACATTCCAGCAGGTAGGGGGCGCTATAGAGGCACCTGGGACAGTTTCATGTCTTCAGGGAGGAGTGAGGGATGTGTGTCGTGTGTAACTTGCTGCTTGGAGAACTGCTGTGGTCTCCTTTGTCCAGTCTGCAGTACTAACTCAAGCAGCTGTCTCTTACCCTATCCCAACGACAGTGTATTGCATCACATTGCAAGCCTGAAGCATAAAATACAAAACCGTGGCAAGTTTTTATAGCACATTTAAGTGACTGTCTTCAAAAAGCCATCGATTCGATAAACCAATTAGTGCTGTGCAGATGTTTATTTGAGTGAAGAAGCGGCTGCCTGGGTTTGTGCTGATCGCTGCTTTTCTGAGACTCTGTGGAGGAGAACAGCGACCCACACAAACCCAGGCAGCTGTTTCTGCTTCACTCTGAAGGATCCGTTTGATCGACGCCAGCGACCCACCCCCCTGTTATTAGCTCCTGATTTCTGAAGATGTAAGCGCAGAGGTTCCTCAGCCAGTATTTGGTTTGCTTTTTGTCCTGCTGGTGTTAATCTTTTTTTTTTTTTTTTTTCTCCCACACTGAAGAGGAGAACAAACACCCACCCAAGCAGCCCACATTCGGAGACTTCCTGGCCCAGGGGAAGGGGAAGGGGAGAGAGGCGGGGAAGGGGAAAGGCAGGAACTACAGGTACCAGACCAGCTCCAGACACAACAGGGGTGGGAATCAGACTCCCGCTGCATAGCAGTCTGATCCATTCCTGGTTTCACTATGAGCTTAATAAAACACACCTGAGCTTGTTACCTAGACACACTGGGGGCTGATCAAGCTGGTAGTAAAACCTGGACTGGGTGAAGCTGCTGTGCAACAGGAGTCTGATTTCCGCTATAATCTTTACATTTTTGAAACCTTGTAAGATTATTATAATTATTGTTTTTTTTGTTTTCTGAGACATTGCATGTTTAGAATTACACCGTACAGCTGATTTTATACTTGAAGAAGAAAAAAAAAACCATCAAACTTTCTGGGAGTTGAAAGAAGTTTGCATCAAGACTCAAACAGACGCCCTTGCGCATCTTTATTTATTTTTAATCTCTTTTTAATGAACAGTTTCTATGTTTAGTTTCTGTATTTATTATGTTCTGTTTCCCTGGTGACAGCATGCACGACAACCGCTGGGAGGAGGAGGTGAAGAAGAGAGAGGCTGAGGGGAAGAAAGAAGCAGAACCTCCCAGGAATAAAGTACAGTATAGCACAGCTCAGCTCAGCTCACTTCAGCACAGCTCAGCTCACTTCAGCACAGCTCAGCTCAGCTCACTTCAGCACAGCTCAGCTCACTACAGCTCAGCTCACTACAGCTCAGCTCAGCTCACTTCAGCACAGCTCAGCTCAGCTCAGCTCACTACAGCACAGTTCAGCTCAGCTCACTACAGCTCAGCTCAGCTCACTACAGCACAGCTCAGCTCAGCTCACTACAGCACAGTTCAGCTCAGCTCACTACAGCACAGTTCAGCTCAGCTCACTACAGCACAGTTCAGCTCAGGTCAGTACAGCACAGCTCAGCTCAGGTCACTACAGCACAGCTCAGGTCACTACAGAACAGCTCAGCTCACTACAGCACAGCTCAGCTCAGCTCCGTACGGTACAGGCTAGCACACTAGAGCTCAGTGTTTAACAGCTATGGGTGAAAGCTTGATATGGGATTACAGTTGGGGTTTTGCTGGCAATCCAACTTTTTTTTTTTATAACAGTGTGTTCAGATCTGTTGCAGACAAAGTGGAAACATTTGTCATTGAGAGACTTCTAGTGCATCCGTTTACCATTGAACTGAGTTTCTAAAGTGCCTTTATTGAGGGTTTCATAGTCGTGGATGTGACCTTCTCTGAATAATGTTGCTGTTTTTTTCTGTTCATATATTTTTCTGTAAGTGTTTGGCGAGAATGTGTTTCATTCTCTTGTGTTTTTATTTGGCGTGCAAAGAGACTTGGGTGATGATGGGTTCCAGTGGGGAAGTGATTTCTAATTTATTCTACAGGATGAAGCTCAGGAGAAAGCTGGACGGGGAAAGGAGGTGGCGCCGTGCCAGGAGGCAGACGAAGACCAGTGGGAGGATGCGAGCGATGGGGAGGAGGGAGAGTCCGAGGGAGAGGAGGAGAAAGCAGAGAAGAAACCGCCGCAAAAACAGAAGAAGCAGCGACCATCTATCCCACCAACTTCCAAACCCCAAACCAGTCTCTCCGCCCCCCGACAGAGGAGAGAACGGGGGCGCAGGAGCGGGGGGCATCTCCCCAAGCTACAGCTGCCCCCCAAGCAGACCACCCCTGAGCCCCCTTCCCCCAAACCCTGCAAGCCCCTGAGCCCCTTCTCCTTAGAGGAGGGCTACTGTCCCGTCACAGACTGGGGGGAGGAGATGGAGCTGCAGTCGCCCCGCGGCAGTTTAGGAGAGAACCCCCTGGGGCAGCCCGCCCCAGCCAACCCCAAACCCACATCCCCCAAGAGCGGACCTGGAGCTGAGCCAGGAGCCAGAGGGAGGGACCAAAACATGGAGCAAAACTGATCCTGAAGAACAGGAGAAGGGGCAGTGAAGCTCAGAGTCACATCAATATCAGGGTCTAGTGCTGTATATTATAAAGACATTTCAGAGGGCTGGATCTCATCAATATCAGGGTCTAGTGCTGTATATTATAAAGACATTTCAGAGGGCTGTGTCTCATCAATATCAGGGTCTAGTGCTGTATATTATAAAGACATTTCAGAGGGCTGGATCTCATCAATATCAGGGTCTAGTGCTGTATATTATAAAGACATTTCAGAGGGCTGTGTCTCATCAATATCAGGGTCTAGTGCTGTATATTATAAAGACATTTCAGAGGGCTGCTTTGTATCTCTATAGAGGGAGATGCATACAAAAGCTTATTTCTATAGCCGTATTTCAGTTTAACGATCTTGCAGGGGTCTTGGAGTGGTTTTGATTTTTTTGGGCGCATTGTTAACAAAGTAATTTTGAAACAGCTCTGCTCTGGGCTGGTAGATTTACACCACACAGCCTGGTAGCTGCAAAGCACTGTGTTGATGATCAGTGATGGAAATAAAACTCCTATTGCACAGCAGTGTGATCCAGTCCAGGTTTTACTGCTACCAGCTTGATCAGCCCCAGTGTGTCTAGGCAACAAGCTCAGGTGTGTCTTATTATTAAACTCACAGTGAGACCAGGAGTGGATCAAATTGCTGTGCAGCGGGAGTCTTATTCCCATCCCAGTTTGTAATATAATGAGATGCGCAGACAGGAAATATTAGAGGTGACGCTGATTTTAAAAAGTTTGTGAAGGTCTGTAATCAATTGTCTGTACTGAGTGCAGTGTAATCATGACAAAAGTAATGTTAAATAAACTGGTGCGAAGACCATCACCATTTTGTTTTATATGTCAGTCAAATATTTTAATATACTGTACATTTTTTAATGAGCTGAAATAATCTAAGTGACAGTGTCAGCTATTAAAGAAATGAATTAAATAAACACTTCTGCATCAGGATCTCATATATATATATATATATATATATATATATATTATATATATATATATATATATATATATATATATATACACACACACACACACACACGATTATTATTAAAAATGACTCCTCCGGCTTGTTAGATAGGAAAACTTCATCGAGTTATCTGCTCTTCCTTGGCAGGTTGAAGGGGGGGGGGTCGTTTACAAGAAGAGAAAGAACGACAGACGGGGGGGGGGGGGGTCGTATCTAGTATTTTTTTTTTCTTTTGAAGAACAAAACACTTTAGCAATAAAAGGTTTCGTTTTGTTGTTGATGTTATTATATGACTTTGTTGTCGAGGCGTTGCTATGCAGTAGGGGTCTGTTGCTAGGGGCCCCGGCCGGCCGCTGATCCGCGGTTGCTAAGGGCTCGGTTTCGGTTGCTAGGGAGCGGGAGTGACTCCCGGATGTGTCCCCCCTCCTCTCTCAACATGGCGGCTGCGAAGTGAAATCGGGAGGCGGTTTGGATGGATGTGTTTCTCGGGCGAAAAAACAAACCAAAAACAAAACAAAACAAGTTGGTGGCAAACTTGCACCGTCGCTCTGCAACGCCGTGACGAAGGAGAGAAAGGCACAGGTACGGGAACCGACTTAACTTTTGTGTTTTTGGGAGGAAAACGCGCACAACTCGTAATAGATTCAGTTAATTAATCTGGAGACACGCTGCTGTGGTAAAACCGAAATTAAAAATAAAGTTAATAATGGGTTATATCGGGAACCGAGTCGAATTTGACAGGCAACTGTTGTTATTAATAAAAAAAAAAAAGATGTGAAATTACTAAAGGGACCTCGAGTCCTTAAGCAAACAAAAAACACACTTAGCTGTTTATTTAGGTCAGTTCAGTTCGTTTCAACGTGAAAAAAAACACGATAATCAGTAATTAAATCCGCGTGTATATGTATACTTAACCCCAATTGGTTTACAAATAAATGCAAACTTGTTTGTGAGTAGAATTTCGTTTTAGTGCTGTATCAGTTATTTATTTGTTTGTACTAGTTTTAATAATAGCGAGTGTGTGTCCCTTTTTATTTCCACAGTCAGCCTGCAGCCACTCTGTTAAAATTAGTCCTGCCACACACACACACAAAAAAAAGGCGTTTTTATTTGGGTCATGCGCCTTAAGAAAATCCTTACAATTGAAAGAGGAGCACGTTATATAAACACAGTTGAATTTCACAAGCCTGTTTTGATTGTGAGGGACACGAATATGTAGTGTTGTCGCAGCATGAGACTTTTTTGGCCAACCTAAAACATTCAGGCTAACAGAAGTGTGTGTATGTGGCTATATATATATATATATATATGGTCCTTACACTTGGCAGAAGTTCTGCCTCTGTGAAAAAGTAGGCTAGAGTTTTTTGACAAATGCATTTTTGATGAGCTTTGCGATACTTAAACAGGTCCTAAGAGAACCTAATTATAAAATGTAATAACATTTAAATCATATTTTTTTAGTGACATGTGGAAACAAGTTAAGTGTGTGTGTGTGTATATATATATATATATATATATATATATATATATATATATACACACACACACACACCATTTTAGGATTTAGGTGAGTATTTTATGTTAGATTTCGGAATGTCACATTTTCAGATGATCAGGTTTTTCATTAAGGATCTGGGAAAACTCCGAAGCAGCGCTGCGCAATTCAGTGTTAACGTGACATCACTCAGCAGCTTTCATTGGACGTCATGAAGCAAAATGAGTTCATTCTACAGAGGGGGGCGACGGGTGCAAAATTTTTGCCCAGAGCTGCAGACCTTTACAACTGTAATTCTATTGCGATTTCCGACACTCAGTAAGAGCTGTGTTAAATCTGTTTCAACGTGTGGGTTTTAGATGCACGCAACAGACAGTGTGAGTTCTCCTTGTCTTTCCCCTTTGTTGCAGCGCAGTTTCCCAAAGCCCTCATTTAGTTGCTTACAGGTCCTGCTGCTGTGCGTAGTGAGGAGACCGTGCAGCTAAAATGCTGGCCTCCGTAACTCAACAGTGCTAAATCTATTAAGAGGGTTGCAGCTAATCTTAGATTTTTTTTTTTAGGAGGTTGTGCTGCTTTCGTTTTCACTGCTTGCCTTTTGAAGGCACGGTTAATGTAGTGGAGGGGGGGTGGATGATTACAGTGCAGAGAGAAGCAGCGCTGCTGAGAGGAATGTTGTCCAGGATGATGTTTGGGGGGGGGGGGGGGGGGAGTAGCAGCAGAGATGGAAGTGGACTCCCGTTGCATGGATCTATCCGTGCTGCTGCTACAACACTTCTGCGATGGTTCTGCCCTAGCGGGAGCGAAACTGACTTCTGATGGGGATAGGCGGCTTTTATATGTTACAGGTCCCATGTCAGGCGCAAGCGGAGCCTTTTGAGTGTGTGTGCTAGAATACAAAGGCGCTTTGTTTTATTATTTTCTTCCTTTTCTATGCTGTCGTGGCACGGATCAGTGAAACCCTGTCATTGTGTCCCTTTGAGCTCCTTCCTGTTAATCTGGAGTGCAGTTCTGCAGCAGCTGGGGAATGGTTTGAGCAGACTGTCTTAATTGTTTTAAGATAAAGCACTTGTATTGAGTAACTGGTTACAAACTCCCCCAAACGCTGAGCGTTTGGATATTTTCCACCGATCCAGATTAGCGCTAAGGAAATAACTCTTCTTGCACAGCAGTCTTGTCCCCAGTAAGACGCCCCCATTGCACAACAGTTTGATCCATTCCTGGTTTTGCTACGAGTTTAATAAGACACACCTGAAGCTACTGTAAGCAGGGATTAAAACAGTAGCCTGTTATACTATGTAAGCATTGCAAAAAAACATTTACACAGCAGTTCAAAACACACTTATAGTTTGTGGGATAGAAAAAATATTTTATTGCCTGTAGTGAGCTGCATGACTGGAGGTCTGTTTTAAGTCACCTTGGCGCAGCTAAATACCACCACTTTTTAACTCGCAGGGATGGGAATAAGGCTCCTATTTTGCACAGCAGTTTCATCCATTCCAGGTTTTGCTTCCAACTTCATTAGCCACAGTGTGTGTAGGTAACAGGCTGTTTTCAAAAAGTCCATTTTGAACAGGGTCAGTATTTCATACATGAAAGGGTTGACTAAAAGATTTGTAAGATCGATCACTAGAACAGAGTATTCAGTCTTTTACATTCTTTCACAGAGATGGAGTCAGAAAACAACTCTCTCTCTCTCTTCATTACTAACAGACCAGACTGCCCTGCGAGTTGATTCCCCCTGGGTTTGGTCTTCATAATTGGGCTAAATACTCCCGGGGAGCCCCATTAAAACAAGAGGAGGCTGTGTGGTCCAGTGGTTAAAGAAACAGGTTTGTAACCAGCAGGTCCCTGGTTCAAATCCCAGCTCTGCCACTGACTCGCTGTGTGTGACCCCGAGCAACCTCCCTGTGCTCTGTCTTATGCTTAGCTCACTCACCCTACTTACTTTAGCCCCCTGTACTGAAACCCATTACTGCGCTGAGGCCTTATGCCCGTGTGGATTTGAGAGCAAGTCCTCATACACTATAAACAAACATGTTTTGTCGTGCAGTACGGTACAGTAGACATGTCTCGTATTTAAGTGTGTGGCTCAGCTTTCCATTGTAATATCAGTGTGACCCTGACAGACAGAGACGGGCAGAGAGCTGTGAATGTTTCAGTGCAGCGTGACGGGCTGGGCTGGGGAGGGGGCTTTGTGAGATGCCTGTGCAGGGTACCGGCACATTCCTCGCATGCCTGCGCTCTCCTGACTTCACTCTTCTAGCTTATCTTTTCCTCTCCCACGCTCTGGAAACAATCTCCAGCCCTGAAGAAAGCGACCGTCTGTCCTGATGCTTTCTAAAGATGATGCGTCCTTCAAAACGGAAAACAGCAAGCCTGATTGAAATCCGTCCAGCCACCCTCAAAAAAAAAAAAAAAAAAAAAAAAATACTAATCCTATCCAGGTCGAGGCAGTAAAATAATTAGCATGAAAAGTAATTGAAGTCTTATCAAAACGTCCGGATGACTTAACAAAGGTTAAGAGCTGGCATGCTAGCATCTATCTTAACCTATCAGTGACAGCAATGTTATAACCATCCCCAACGCACACACTTGGTGCTCGTCATTTTTTTTTTACTGTACTTTGAAAACGTGAAACTCAAACGAAATCTGTTTGTTTTGCCACAGCAACATTCCTCCCTGCATTCACTTGCTTCCTGTGCTACAGATAATGGGGTACTAGCTGCACGCAGGGAGCGCCTTTAACCCTTTCATTACTGCTCCGCGGACGTTTTGTACTTTAATGATGGATAATTTTAGAGACTCGATTACTGGAAGAGTCCCTGGGGCTTCCCCAGATTCTAACCTGCCTAAGGAAAGTAATTCAGGAGGACTGAGAGTCGGCGCGCCCATTACCAATTGAGGTGCTGGCAAGTGCCCTTTTATTGAGTCCGATATTCGGGTTTCACGCGAATCCTGCATGTGTTGTTGTTAATCAGCTTTTAGCAAAGTGCATTGATTGGTACAGGTTATGTGTTAATAACATTACATAATAATAATAATAATAATAATAATAATAATAATAATAATAGGAAGTGAGAGACTGGAAAATGTTAATCTGTGTGTGTCAATAGCAAAACCCTGTTTTTCTTGTTTGGGTTGAGCAAGGCTAAGATATTAGGTGTTTTAGAAAAAATTGGCTAGTTCTCAGGCTAGTTTTTAAAGGAGCTGCGTTCTGCGACAGAAAGAAAGCCCAGCATACACGAGAAAACACGTTTCTGCAAAAACTGTCAGGAAACGCTATCTTGATTCGCCAAGGGCAAAATGTTTCTGAAATTAGAACCCAAGTCTACTCCGGGAAAACATGTTTCCTTGTTTCTGGAAACACGAAGACGTCCAACATGTACGAGGAAGCGGTTTCTGTCTCCTATTATAAACTGGGATTAGGACAGCTGCCTTCTCTTTGCAAATGAGAAACCACACGGTCTGGTTTTAGGCGCAAAGCCTTGTGGCAAGTTTAATTTCCCTGGAAGGGTGTTGCATACCCTTAACTAGATCTCTCGCTCAGTCTCTCTCTAGCTCTCTTTGTCTCTGTCTCTCTTTCTGTGTCTCTCGCTTTCTCTCTGTCTCTCTCCCTCTCTTGCTCTCTGTCTCTCTCGCGCTCTCCCTCGTGCTCTCTTGCTCTCTTTGTCTCTCTCTGTCTCTCTCTTGCTCAAAAAAAATAATCTTGTAGTGAATTAAACCCGTTTCTTTGACCCTCGTTAAAATGCAACAGCATTCAAACTCAAGTCCCTTATTGAGTGTGCCAGTCAGGCATAAGTAAAGGATCCACAGGAAAATGATACAGTACTACTAATCGACACATGATTTTTTTTTAAGGCTTGGTTAACCAGTGGAAGAGAGCTACTTTTCTACAGTATCTGTTGTGTTTTCCCAGTGTTCAGAAACTCTGCTTGCTTGCTTCTATTTCTGTTTCTACCCATGCTGCTCAGCTCCCAGCATATTCCCCTTTCCTCTTCCAGACTCTCACTACAGTTGTGTGGAAGGCCAGTTCCGTAGCTCTGCTTGCTTGCTGTGGGATTGGATAAAAAAGCACAATGCTTTGTTTTGAATGCAGCTTCCTGATTGGCTGGAGCCTGGGTCCTGTGAGTGAGTGTTCTGTAGACTCGGTGTTCTTTGAGGGGGAGGGGGAGTTTGGGAAGTGGAGTCAGTTACGCCCAGGAAATATTTCTAACCCAGTGAACTCCTTTGTGTCTTTCTCATCAACATGAAAATGGGAAGAGGCAAATGTGCTGTCCTCTCTGTCTCTCTATCCATCTATCTGTCCATCTATATCTATCCATCTGTCCATCCATCTATCTGTCCATCTATCTATCCATCTGTCTGTCCATCTGTATCTGTCTATCCATCTATATCCATCCATCTATCTATCCATCTGTCCATATCTATCCATCTAAATTACAAATGTCCAGCAGAACCGCTAGTGACTCGCAAACCCGTTTCTGGAACCAAAGGTCTGCCATAATTACCAAAAAACAATACATCGATAAAATTATCTACACCACAAACAAAGTTTATAATTTTTTTGTATTTAAAGTGCTGAGTGAACAGTAGCAGCAACTACGCGAAGACACAGAGTAGATTTTCTGTTTGTTAAACACGTTGCACGTGTAAAACACAACATCAGCTGACTGCACTTGCACCCGCGTAGAACTACAGATCATCCCATGAAGAAGGCTTTGTGTAAGAAAATTGCACGAGGCATTTAGAAATCCAGGTTCTGGTTAAACAATCACGCTCCTTCCCTTGCGCAGGCAGGTATTCCTTTTAAAGTCTTCGGTTCTTTTGGCGCACTGCTGTGAAGTTACGCACAGGCCCCACAATTAATACAGCCTGTTGATTTAGTTGCTTCCAGCGTAGAAGTAGTTGTTTAATTCCATTGGCCACTGTAATGAAAATATTAGCACTTAGCTGTGGCATTTCCCAAGAGGGGCACAGCCTGCCCCCTGTGTATCTGATTGAGTTTAGTTTAGTTTTATAGGAGGCTGTGTGGTCCAGTGGTTAATGAATTTTGTGCTGGATCTAGTCTTTGTTTTTTAAAAAAGCTTTTTATTAGTAAATTGTGTTAATTTGGTATGTTAGTACCCTAAAAAAAAAAAAAAAATTAACTATTTTAAATTTATCAGCGGATAAATATTATTATAAAATATTATTATTATTATTATTATTATTATTATTATTATTATTACAATTGAAATAACAAAACGTGTTTAAGTCACAAAAGTTCAACGGTTAAGTGGAGGATTTGAAAGCTATACTCTGATTTTGATTGATTTATTTTTTATTGCAGCATTTTTGTATCAACTGATTGTATGTAGTGGTGACCCCTGGGCTGATTTTCCGCAGAGCTGTAATGATATTCTGAGCTAATTGCAGTACTGTCACGAGTGGATGAATGCCTGCGAGTCAGTCGCGTCATGTGCACTGTCCCTTTAAATCTGGGGACGGAGGGGCGGGGCTTTCTCTGCTCTCTCTCCCCAGTGAGGTCATGAAACTGGGCCGCTTTGCAAAACTATGGGAATTTGAGGGCTCCACTCGTGCCCTGTTTAGTGACAGCTGCCTGTGCATGCATGCATGCATGCATGCATGATTGATTGAGTGGCTCGATTCTCAACGATTGCATTGTACACTCACTGGACAGATGTTTATAAGCAAGTATAAATCTGGATCGTACATAAAACAATGGGTTGGGTGCGTCGCTCTAACGGAAAATGACTAGGAGACGGATAGATCTTTGTTATATTTCAGTGGTAAGTCGTTTATTGTCTGACACATGCGTGTTTGTTTTGAAGCTTCGCTTTATTGAATTATTAAGGGATTGAGGATTTGTGATTCAGTATTAGCCCTCCTGGTTGTAGTCGCAGTACAGCCTGGCTCCCGTAGGATTAGTTATTTGGCTACACAGCCAAATAACACCCAGAAGAGCACCCAGAAGAGCGCTGTGTTTTGAAAACTGGTTTAAAACCGCTTTCATTTTGAAAAAGTGTTTGTTAGAGACGGTGATCACGATCTATGCGGCAAACTTTGTTTTTTTAATTAACGAAACTCAAAGCAAAGCAGCGACCAAACTAAGTTTAGCAAGTTTTTTTTTTTTTTTTTTTTTTTGTCTCTCTTCGGATAAAACAGAAATTTAGGTCAATTGCAGGTGATTTCTACAGAAGCGGCAGTTGTTGATGAAGCAGAGTTCAGCCTCGAAGTCTGGTGTAAGTCGCTTTGGATAAAATCGTCTGCAAAGTGACTCGTTTAATAATTTTATAATGCATGCGTCCTGCTAGCTAAACATTTACCGTAATCTCCATCGTTGCACAAGTCCTGCCCTGCCTATCAAAACGCCAGGCTGCTGAACACCGCGGATTGACGCTTGGATTTCTCTCGGTACTTCGTGTCTTGTGCGCAAGATCCAGCGTGACATTGAAAAGGTGGCACTGTAGCAACGCAAGTTGTGTAGTGTTAAAACACACACACACACACCTACACACACACACGCACACACGCTGTATCAGATCTGCGAGAAACAGTCGCCTTTTAAAATTGATCAGAACCGCGATCCGGTTTGAATGTTGTACTGTACTATGCAATGTGCACGATTTGAACTGCGGGTTCAGTATGTGAGTAACAGTGCGGTTCATAGATTGGGAGCTGAATATTTCATGCATGACAAATCGGGGAACGGTACCTTATGGTTTCCTATAAGTTACCGATCTTGGGTGTCGCGCAATGCGCTCGGACCCCTTCACCTCCTTTTTTTTTAACTAGATGTTTTTGTGGATTTGTTTAATTTGAGATGCACTGCTGCTGTAGTGATCCAGCGATGGGGTTACTAAATAAAGTTTTGTTTCAGCTAGAAGCCCTGAAACAAAAGTAACATTTCCTGTTTTCTATGTCAATTATTATTTCAATCATACGTCAAATTATATATAAAAAATAGATAATAATCATTCATTGTTTTGTTAGTCATTATTTGCTGTTATTGCTATGTAGTTTTCTGCAATCCGTCATAAATTTATATTTTTGAAAAATGTATACAAATAATTAATACAGAATAAGAACATTTAGGAACGATAGGAACACATTCGGTCCATCAGTGCTCCCCCATGTTCCTAGCGGCTGACTCATCTCAGGACTTTGAATGTCCAGGACGTGATCTCTGGGAGCATGGAGGCGGTTTCTCTATGTCAGTGTTTAGTTTTGCGTATTTATTTTAAACTGTATCTCGTTTGACATCGCAAGCTTCCGTACAAACAGGAAACAAGTGCTTGTGGCAGCAGTGTATTTTTAGGCGAAGCTCATGATTAAGTACCTTGTTTTGTCGTTTTTTAAATTCCAATAAATCTACTTTCTGATGATATTTCAGTGGCTGGTGAAACGTGCCTTTAGACTGTTAACCCACGCCCTATAATTTGATCATGACTGTTACAATAAAAATCAAGTCCTGTCTCTGTCAGTTTGACATGCACTTTTATGTCTCAGGGTCTGGACTTGTCCGGTTGCTTGTAGCTGGTTGATCTCAAAACGTTGCTCCAGTTGGATCTGGAAGGATGCCAGTGATTCTGCATCAACAGCCAATTCCATCCCCTCGCCACTCTCTGTTTAAAGACGTGCCTCCTGCTGTCTCTAGCGTCTCACTTAATTTCCACATCGTCTGGTTAGGTTTTCCCTGCTGCATTTAAAGTATGGGTTAAGGTTTAAGGTTTTAAAGGCGTTTGCTTCCAGCAGGTTTGCGCTGAAGGAATGTGGAGCGCAGCAGCACAGCCCTGTCTCCAAACGCCATGTCGTCTGTCAAACTCTTGTTTCTGTTTTTTAGGAAGGGTGCCAGCCTCTAACGCAGGGGTCAGACTCCATTACTGGAGGGCCTTCTGGCTTTCGTTCCAACCCGAGCTCTCAGTTTGCTTACTGGGTCTAATTCGTTGATTGATTGGATAAATGTAACTCTCTTTCTCCAGGCGTCAGAATTGAATCAAGTTCATTCTGTAAATCCAAGACCTTGAACAAAATGTTACACACGTCCAATTGAACAATCAGATCAGTGAATTGAATTAAGAGCTTAGGCTGGAATGAAACGGTTTTTGAAATCGGACTAAAATAAACTTTTTTTTTTTTAAGGTTTGCTTTCTGCAAGACTAAACCACAGCAGATTATTTATTTTTCTGAATCGATGCAGAGTCTCTCCTAACTGTAGCCCAGGTGAAAGTGCTCTGGGGGAAAATGACATCTCTCTCTTATTAGCAGTTGTAGTTAACAAGAATCCACCTTTTAACACCACACCTGAGGCCATACCTGTCTGCCCAGGTACATTGAGAGAGAGCCCCAGCGCTGTACAGGTCAGCTGGCAGTTTGTTTTACTGTCGACACCTGTGCACAGGTGAGTGATGGCCAGGTGTGTTCTCGGCTTTTACAGCAACGCAGCACACCTGCCGAATGAAAAGCGATTCACTTGCCGGCTGCAGCCAGTGTCTCCCTGGCAGGGTAGGTTCAGACACTTGATCCTTTTTAATAGAAGAGGCGGCTTGTGTTTTCAGCTCGCGCTACTGTGTGTCCGAAGCATTTCGTACGCAGCTGTGCCTGGGAGAAGGTTTTCATGCGACTCGCACCTTTGGTAATGTGTAGTAAGATCGGGGAAGGTGCATTTCATTCCTAGTGAAGAAACAGCTGCTAGGATTTGTGACATCTTGCTGCTTTTCTTTAGATGGCTCTAAAGGTGAGTGATGCGATAGGGTTACTGGTGTTGCATGGAACCCGTTGTTTTAGGGTGGAGCTCCCCACAGAAGGTGGGTGCTGACTGTCAGGGGAGGTGCACGAGTGTTGATCAGGCTGCTCCCCCCCCCTGCAGGACTGATGTCCACGCGCCCAGCCATGTTCACAAAGAAGAAGAAGCTTCGCATCCAGATCTCGGCGCCGTCCAACTTCGAGCACCGCGTGCACACGGACTTCGACCAGCACGAGCAGAAGTTCGTGGGGCTGCCACGGCAATGGCAGAGCCTGATCGAGGAGTCGGCCAAGCGCCCCAAACCACTCATCGACGCCTCCTGCATCACCACTGTGGAGCCCCGCAAGGTAAGGGGGTGGGGGGTTCGGGCGTGGGCTGATTTTAAAAAAAAAAAAAAAAAAAAAATTAAATAATAATAATCTGTTTGTTTAAGCTGTTGTCATTTTGAGATTTGCCTGGTGTTTTTCCAGGACAGCTTGTCTGTTGTGAACCAGACAATAAATATACTGTAGTGAGGACAGGGAAATAAGACTCCCACTGCATGGTGGTTTGAATCGCTCCAGGTTTTGCTGCAAACTTAATCGGACACAATATGCAAGATAAACTAAATTCTATGAAGACAAATCTGGAGTGCTTCGGGCTGTATCTGCAAGACCCAAGAGACTCCCATTCCACAGAAGATTGCACAGCATGGAACCGCTGTTTCTAGAACGAGGAACTAAAAAAATTAACTTGTGGGTGTTTTATAATGTCGTCCCCCCCCCCCCCCCCCAACAAAAAAAAAAAGTTTGAAATTGCATTGTTATCTTCTTGAAGTGCTTCAGACTCGCTTTGTCCCTGCTGTTGCACCAAGTCCTACAAAAAGAAAAAAATCAGCATCTTAGATTTCACTAAGATATGTGTGTGTGCGAGAGACAGAGACCCACAGACCATTGCTGTTGTGGGCGTGTTGTGTCTTTATTTATATAAGATCACAAGCTATGACAAACATTTCAACAATATGGGAAAAAATCACAGCTGTCAGACTTTGGGATGGTCTGTCTGGAAAGGGAGAGAGTCGGGGTGTTTGGGTTTATTTTATAAACACATTTAGCCCAGGTTCCTAGGGGATTGTATTGTTTATCAGATCTCGTTTATGCATTTGGTGTCCTTTGCATGATGTGAAAATCTTGTTACATCAGGGATGGAAGGGACTCTCCCATTGCACAGCAGTTTGATCCAGTCTGAGTTTAATAACACACCTGAGCTTGTTGCCTATAAAACCTGGAATGGGTGAAACTGCTGTGCAATAGGAGTCTTATTCCCACCCTTGTAAATCTTCATTTAAACTTCTTTAATGCATTTCATCAACACTGAAAACACTTGCAAAGTCAAACATTTGTATACTACTTGTAAATCTTACATGAACATTACAGAATACAGTTTCAGCAGCGTTTAGTTCCAAAACTGGAGTGTATATTAATCTCCCCTCTCTCTCTCTCTCTCTCTCTCTCTCTCTCTCTCTCTCTCTCCAGGCGATCGTCCGCGGCAGTAAGATCTCAGTGGACGGCGCGTCCCTCACATGGCTGCTGGACGAATTCGAGACCATGTCTGTGACTCGCTCCAACTCTCTCCGTCGGGGCAGCCCCCCGTCCCAAACCCGCCGGGACTCCGCCACCTCTGGGGGTCACGAAAACGGGGAGGCAGCCATACCGAGACCCCCTGGAGAGAGAGGTGGGGGGGGAGGAGGAGGGGAGAGGCAGAGACAGGGAGGCAGGGAAGATCCAGACAGGAGACCCTCTAGACCCCAGCAGCAGCCACAGCCCAGAGGGCAGGAGCCCAGCTACAACCGGGACAGACCACCGCCCCCGCCTTCCAGAGCAGAACCGAGCCGGAGGCAGGACCGGGAGGGGGGGAATCGCCACCAGAGCCAGCCGGGGGAAGAGGACCGGGTGGTGAGAAGGGACACCGGGCAGGAGAGGAGGCCCAAGTCCAGCTACACAGGCCCAAACGCCAGCAGCCCCCAGTCCCCCCGGGATAAGCGTCCGCTCTCCGGACCCAGTATCGGGACACCCAGCCTGCCCGTCACAGACGGGGTGATGAAGACAACGCAGCAGTCCGGGAGACCCTTCAACACGTACCCCCGAGCAGAGACCGACGCAGGGAGGGGCGCAGGCACCTTGGTAAGGGGGGTGGTGGGGTTTTGATTTTTATTTTTTTAGTTTTTAAGCAGACTTTGTTTTTTAAGTAGAAAAGTGTGGAGTGATCTAGCAATGGGTGTTTTAACGCTACCAAAAAAAAAAAAAATTTTTTTATAAGAAATAAGACTCCCGCTGCACAGCAGTTTGATCCCTAACTGGTTTCACTAAGAGCTTAATAGTAAGACGCACCTCAGCTTGTTACCTAGACACGCTGGGGCTGATCAAGCTGGTAGTGAAACCTGGACTGGATCACACTGCTGTGCAATAGGAGTCATATCTCCATCCTTGGATGAGCCAGCGTTAACAAGTCTGCTCCTTGGTAATGTTTGTTTATTTTTTTAAACACCAGCCCAGCAGCAAACCCCACGAAGACCCTTCTCACAATGGGCCCTCCAGCCAGGGCAGGGACCACAGGGGCCACAGCAACCCCAGCACAGGCAGCAGAGGAAGAGGAACAGCTAGCGGGGGCAAAATACCCCAGGGGAAACTGCGGGCGACCCCACCTGAACATCATTCCTCCCACCCTGGCCTGGGGCCGCACCCCTCCAGGGGGTGGTGGGGGGGAAGGACCCAGGAGGAGAAGTCTGGGGGGTGGAGGGGTCTAAGCCACCACCCCCGCGTGGGGGAAGGGTCGGAGGGGGGGGAGGAGAGGAGGGTCGGGGGAGGGGTCTCCAATCCCCCCGGCCAGGAGCCCCAGCGCGTCTCTCATGAGCAGTTCAGGGCGGCCCTCCAGATGGTGGTGGATCCAGGGGACCCCCGAACGTACCTGGACCACTACATCAAGATCGGGGAGGGCTCCACGGGGATCGTGTGCATCGCCACGGTCAAGACCAACGGCAAGCTGGTGGCCGTCAAGAAGATGGACCTTCGCAAGCAGCAGAGGAGGGAGCTGCTTTTCAATGAGGTACAGCTGCTGCACCTTGTGTTGTGTGCAAGAGGGGAGGTTTCATCATTTACACGGCATTGCTGGTTTGTGTTGTTCAGTCCTGCTTAATTGTCGACACCCTCGAATACCGATGCGCCGTTATTGGTTTGTTCGGATCGAGCTCTCCACTGAAATCAGGCGCCGACAATCAGGTGAGGGTCGCTGGTGTCGATCGGGCTGATTCACCCTTCAGAGGGAAACAAAGAGACAGCTGCTTGTTCTCTGTTACAGCTGTGGCCAAAAGTTTTGCATCATCCCGAATTTTGGGATTGAAACATCATTTAAAAACAACTATGTGAACATCATTTTAGATCTTTTTATTTAAGTCAAAAAAACTGCAAAGTTATTTCACTGAAAAATAATCTACACAAAGCTGTAATAGTAGTACAGCGAGTATATTTCATGTTAGATTTCGAAATGTCACGTTTTGTAAGTATATGGGGGGAAAATTACAAAGAGGTGTGTAATTGAATATGTTGGCAAAACGTTATTCAGCGGGGTTCATTCGAACCAAAATTAGTTCCTTCTGATAGGGTGATGCAAAACTTTTGACCATAGCTGTAGTGCTGCACGAATTGATTTATTCAATTACGCGTTCAGTGCTGTCTCTGTGCATCTCAGGTGGTTGTAATGCTGTCTCTGTGCATCTCAGGTGGTTGTAATGCTGTCTCTGTGCATCTCAGGTGGTTGTAATGCTGTCTCTGTGCATCTCAGGTGGTTGTAATGCTGTCTCTGTGCATCTCAGGTGGTTGTAATGCTTTCTCTGTGTGTCTCAGGTGGTTATAATGAGGGACTATCACCACGAGAATGTGGTTGAGATGTACAACAGCTACCTGGTTGGAGATGAGCTCTGGGTCGTCATGGAGTTCTTGGAGGGCGGGGTCTTGACTGACATCGTCACGCACACCAGGTGAGGGAAACCAGCACTGCCAGTACTGTACTGAGGGCAGGAAACTCGCGCTCGCCCTGGGTAAATTCCTGACCATTGCAATATTAATAATAATAGACTTCATTGAAGGGAGTTCTGAACCCCAGGACTGGGTGCAGCAGCAGCAGCAGGGCTAGTGTGAGTTTCTAACCCTGCTCACCAGTAATCATGGACTACCATCAGTTAATGTTTGTTAAATCCTGGTTTATAAATCCACAAATCTGACATGAACTAATTTATTTTGGGTGCTCACAGCAGTACATTTTGAGCCCTGCTAGGTGGCGCTGTTGTGCAAGAAAAATCTCTCTTATTTTGTTATCCAAACTTTCTAATAATCTACAGCTGTGGCCAAAAGGTTATTATTACCAAGAATTTGAGTTGAGACATCATTTTTAAAAAAAGGCTATATTAACATAATCTAGATCTTTTTTTTAACTTCATATAATCAAAGAAACTACAAAATTATATTAATTCTAATGGAAACCATAATAGTTGTACTGTATTTTAGGTTGAAAATGTAAAATGTTTGTCAGCTTTTCCTTAATGTGGAAAACTACAAAGCTGTGTGTAATTCAATATGCTAACGTGACATTATTCAGCAGGTTTCACTCGACTTCATGAAGCAAAATTAGTTGATTCTATAGTGGGGTGCTAAACTTTTGGCCAGAGCTGTCTACGGAGTCTATTCTAATGCAAACCCCATCTTGCTGTTTTTTGAGGTTTTTTTTTGCAATAATACGAATGTCAGTTAGGATTACAGTGCTGGAAATAAACTCCTGTTGCATAGCAGTTTCACTCACTCCAGGTTTTACTGCAAGCTTGATTAGCCATGGTCTGTATAGGTAACAGGCACAGGTGTGTCTTATTATTAAACTCATAGTGAAACCTGGAATGGATCACACTGCTGTGCAGGGGGAGTCTTCTTCCCCCGCGTTGGCTGACGAGTCTGGCTTGACGATTTTGGTTCGTTTAACCTTTCTTCAGGATGAACGAGGAGCAGATCGCCACGGTCTGTCTGTCTGTCCTGAAGGCGCTGTCTGTCCTTCACACGCAGGGCGTGATTCACAGAGACATCAAGAGCGACTCCATCCTCCTCACACACGACGGCAGGGTAAGGGCTCCGACTTGCAGCAGCTGCCAGACCAAAGCAAGTGCAGAGAAGTGTGATATCTAGAGAGAAATGCACGGGGGTAGCGTGTGATGTGGGAATCTGATGCCTTGCCACCTACATACCCAAGCATCCCACCCTGAGGTGGGTATTGGAGAAGAGAGTAGGGCTGGAATTCCTTTGTTTGACGAGAGCCCGCCCTGGCTGGGGTCGCGTTGTGTTGCTGACATGAACGAGCTCGTTCCAGCCGGCCATGTGTTACCGGGAAATATTAACTGGGCGAGCCCATTGCTCAAAGAATTGCTCACCAGTTGTAGAGAGTAATGCATGGGGATAGTGTGTGATCTACGTCGTTTCTTTCTCATGGTTTCGGAAGGCTCTGATTTTTGCATTGATAGCTGTGGTTGGATGTATGTTCTTGATAAGTATTTTTTGTAACAATTGTAAATCGCCCTGGGTAAGGGCGTCTGCTAAGAAATAAATAGGAGGAATGCATGTGTTCTGTCTCGCTCTCGCTCTCTCTGCCTCTCTCTCTGTTTCTCTCTGTCTCTCTTGCTTTTTCTCTGTCTCTTGCTCTCTGTTTCTCTCTCTCTGGCTCGGTCTCTTTCTCTGTCTTACTCTCTCTCGGTCTCTCTCTCTGTTTCTCTCTGGCTCAGTCTCTCTGTCTCGCTCTCTCTCTCGGTCTCTCTCGCTTTTTCTCTGTCTCTCTCTCTGTGTTTTTATTAATGTCTCCTCTCTCCCGTCCTTTCCCCAGGTGAAGCTGTCTGATTTTGGGTTCTGCGCTCAGGTCTCTAAAGAGGTGCAGAGGAGGAAGTCTTTGGTCGGGACCCCGTACTGGATGGCTCCAGAGCTCATCTCCAGACTGCCGTACGGTCCAGAGGTGAGTGACCCCGTTTCCTGTGCTTGCTAGTTGTCTTTCTTCCTCAGAGAAGTGGCTATCATTCTGCACTCATGTACCATATTCTATAGAGCAGAGGTGTCAGGCTCCAGTCCTTGTATTCTCAATTCACACTTGATCTAATTATTTGTTTGGTTGGATGTGTGTAATGTGTTTATTTATTTATTATTTTTTACAGTTGATGATTTTAAACAGTGCGCTTGATTCAGGGGTGCCCTGCTTCTAAAACCTTGTGAGGCCTGGAGAGAGGTGTTGAGTGTGTCCGATTTTAACAGAGCGCTCGGCTGGAGCAAAAGCCAGGAGACACTGTGGAGCTTGATACCCCTGCTTTAGACAGCTGGTTGAAACCACTGGCTCAGGGATGGAAATAAGACTCCCATTGCATAGCAATGTGATCCATTCCAGGTTTCACTGTGAATTTAATAAGACACACAGCTGAGCTAGTTATCTAGACACACAGGGGGCTGATCAAGCTCGTAGTAAAACCTGGACTGGGTGACACTGCTGTGCAACAGGAGTCTCATTTCCAGCCCTGCAGTAGGTTGCGTTTTCTGCTGTGTCTGTGTGTCTTCTCAGAAAAGGGAAGCTGGGCTCATTGAGTTTTGTTCATGCTAGAGTTTCTGTGAAACGGACAATTGAGCAACGAAAGTGCTGTCACAAGGCTACTCCTACTCTTAAAGCAGCTGGTGCCTGACCTGATCACATGGCTAATGCATGCTCTGCCAGCCCATTTCCTCACTTTTCATTATTTCTTATTAATGATTACACACAATTCCCCTCAGAAGTCGGTGTCTCATAAGATCCATGCACTGTAGTCACGGGATATGAATAGACAATTTATAGACAAGACAAGATTCAGGACATGAGAGGTTTTTGTTAGTCTTAGCCTGACATGCTATGACTGCTGCTACTGATTCTACCACTCGTCTCTGGAAATCCTACAGACAGCCCCCCACGTAGGTGGCATAGGAGCAAAAAAACCAAACTGAAATACAGAAACATACTTTTTTTTTTACTGAGACAGTTTGGCTTCAAGCGGGTTAAGTTTTACAGAACATCAATCAAGCAAGCAATCCATTCTTAAATTTAATTTATCCCAGGTGACTTACATGTGTTACTGGGCAATACAGGTGTTACAATGCAAGATTCATCTATAAATACAGTGTAGTTTCCAGCAAGTGGCACTAACACTACGTATTGTCATAGTGCAAGGATAGTGCATCAGCTGAGGAACCGTCTTTCCAGTGAGACGTTGCTGGAAGAGACTCTGCAGCTGATGCATGGTTCACACACCCTAGTCTCTGTAAGTCGCCTTGGATAAAGGTGTCTGCTAAATAAACTAATGATTATAATCCTGTAACGTGGTGCTGAGGTCAGGCAATCCATCTGTAGGGTAGAAAGCGATTATTGCCGTGATCGCTCTAGTGTTTCTGTAACCTTCTATCAACGGTGCTGTGTGCTTGTCTCTCACCCCTCTGCTCACCCCTGGTCTGTGTGTGTGCTGCCCCCTGCAGGTGGATATCTGGTCCCTGGGGGTGATGGTAATCGAGATGGTGGACGGGGAGCCCCCCTATTTCAACGAGCCCCCCCTCAAAGCCATGAAGATGATCCGCGACAACTTGCCCCCGAAATTGAAAAATCTTCACAAGGTGGGTAGAGTCAGGGGGAGAGGATGAGTTCATTCTATAGGGTGACGCACAACTTTATCCACAGCTGCACATTTTAATACACCAGGAATTTCATGTTTAACATATAGTTTCCAAATACACGGATTGCACACAGGCTTGCACTGAATTCCAGTTTCTTTTTGCCTGTTTGAAGGTAGTATAGCATCTTCCCTTCAGTCTTGCACAGAGATTCACTGCAGTTATCTGAATGTGTGTGTGTGTGTGTGTTGTGTGTTGCAGATCTCTCCTTTGCTCAAAGGCTTCTTGGACAAATTGCTGGTTCGAGACCCCACCCAGAGAGCCACAGCCAATGAGCTGCTGAAGCACCCGTTCCTGACCAAGTCGGGCCCGCCTTCCTGCATCGTCCCACTAATGAGGCAGAACCGCCAGTGAGAGGGGCGGAGCTTGGTGTGACATCACTGACCCTGTAGGTCGATAATGGGGGCGGTATCAAAGCTGTCACGGACGCACGTACCAAGGGGCCAAAACAACTTGGAAAAATAAGAGCCACAAGTATGAATTCAGGTAGCTCGGATAGACTGGATCTCCAAGCAGTTTCGGCTACCGCTATTTCAGTGTCTTTTCCTGGAGATGTTTCATTCCTTTTTTTAAAAAAAAAGATTGTGGTGACCAGCACAAAACAGCGTTGCAGTGAAAATGCCACAGCTCATTTTTGGGGGATGCTGTCCTCCTGTCTCTATCCCATAATAAAACAGTAGAGCTACATTGGAGAGGTCAGTAGCGATCCAGCGCGGCTCTTTTGTCATGCCTGGGAGCTGAAGCAATCGCAAGGACAAAGGAAGTCTTACTTTACATGCAAGTTTCAAACAGGTGCTTCTCGATGGGGCTTGGCCAATGGTTACTGTGACTGACTGAGAAAGCTACAGAACTTGCTTGGTTATTAAAAATTACAGAATACGTTTATCGTAATGACAACTGGATAGATCGCTCGAGGGTGTGTTTTAATTATTATGTTTTAATTCATTTCTGTGACACTACTGTCTTATATAGAGGGACAAAGCCACCAAAATCAAAAATACTACTGATTGCAAAAGGACGACCAATTAACAGCCAAAGTCTATATTAAGATATAATGATATTTATTATATAATATTTTTTAATAAGTTATATATTGTATATATTCTTATATATAACACAACGCAAATATATATTAGTTTCTTTAGACTTCATTGTGTAATAGATAAAATTTTATTATTATTATATATTTTTTAGGAATAGTTTTGTTGTGTTTAAGGAAAGAACACAACGCAAGATAAACACTGGAATTGTGGTTTGTTGTTTTTTTGTGTTTTTTTTTTTTTTTTTTTTAATATAAATATTATAAAAATATATCTGTTTGTTTTTTTTAGCCAGCACTGTTTCTTTGGAGGTTAGATGTTGCATAAGAAAATGCATTTTCTTTTCTTACTGGGGCACGTTATCTTTTAAATAGGAATGTCGGGTCAAGTTGTCTTTAAAGATCCTGTCGTTATAGTCTCTCTGGGCGTGTCCCTTTTGTGCTAGAAGGTTGTAAAATTAGACTCCCACTTCACAGCAGTTTGATCCATTCCTGGCTTTATTAAGAGTTTAATAAGCCACACCTGGGGCTGATCAAGCTGGCAGTAAAACCTGGAATGGGAGAAACGGCTGTGCAACAGGAGTCTTGTTCCCATCCCTGCTTCTCCCTGTCGCCTATATTTTACACAGGAGCCTGGCTCTCTGTTGGAGCCACAGTGACTCTGGGTACGTGACTTGCCTTCAGTCCTCTCCATTGCAGAAGAGGGCTTCAGTTCAGGGTGACTTTGTTGGGTACGATCTGTGTTTTTGCCCCTCCCCTCCTTTCCTTTTGGTGAGCCTCGGGCAAAACTTTTGCCCGAATCGTATAGACTGACTGTCTTTCCCCATTTGAAATCAGCCTTCCCACGCAGCTGGCGATTTGTAGGTTTGTTCAGCCTGTCAATATGAACTGTGTTTTGTAATTGGGATTCCCAGAAGCTGTATAAGCAACCCGAGATATTCTTTTTTGTTTATTTTGTCTACAATTGTTTAAACATTGGACCAAGATTACACCCTCAGGGATGGCAGTAAGACTCCCATTGCACAGCAGTGTGATCCAGTCCAGGTTTTACTACCAGCTTGATCATCCCCCAGGGTGTGCAGATAACAAGCTCAGATGTGTCTTGTTAAATTTACAGTAAAACCAGGAATGGATCAAACTGCTGTGCAACTGTAGTCTTGTTTCCATCCGTGCCCCTTTATTTTTACAGTTTTAGGAAATCCAAAATTGTTTCTGTGCAGTTCTGTCGTGTGCAATCAAATCTATAGACAGCTTTGCCTTCTCATTGATTTTATATTTTTTTTTTTGTCGTTTTTGTTTGATAATTGTTTTTTATTACATGCATCGGTGTAGTTAGCATGATTATGTAAAATAAGAATTACAAGGATGTAATTGCATCAAGAGATTCTACTGAGACCATAAACTACAAGAATAAAGCTGAACTCGCCAGAAACCCTGGGAAAGTGACAACCTGAACTAATTCACTTCAGCCCCACAGCGATTTGAAAACAGGCTGATAGGCTTTTTTATGCAAACGGTGCAGAATAACATTGCACTTTTTTAAAAATATAATTTTGGTTTGGTGATCGTTCTATTGGTGAATTGCCTTGCATTACAAAAGCCTTATTTTCATATAGAGCAATTCAAAATGTCACATTTTTTCCGTTTCTCTGTTTTTCTTTATGTGGGAGGAAAACTCCAAAGCGGTGTGTAATTCAGCATGTCAGCATGACATTATCCAGCAGGTTTCATTTGACTTCATGAAGCAAAATTAGTTCATTCTATATAGGGGGAGGGGGGGGGGGGGTGCAAAACCTTTGACCGGAGCTGCGTTTCTGCTACTGGGTGGTGTGGACCACCACCCCAACTGGTGCGCTGGTTCTGTATTAGACAGGAACCTCACCGAGGTGGGGACGGTGCTGGTTACAGCAGGACACGGAGGCAAAGAAAACAGTTTTAATGGGACCAGTCTGAGAATCCCTCAGTTACACAGTCAAACTTCATTGACCGCACCGAAAAAGACTTCTCAGCGAAACTTTTTTGCCGTTTTTAATTTATTAGGTTTCTTTTGGTGTTCGGGAATTGAAAGTAGGTTAGTAAAGGCTAGTCTTGGGGTACGCTGGCAGTTAGGAATGGCGTGATGCTAAATAAAGCTTTTGAGACGAGCGGGTGTACCCTGGGTCTCCGGTCAAAATAAATCAGTTCCAACAGTATTGTTGTGATCTTATTTTGAGTGCAGTGACATGAATGATTTTAAAATAGTTTAAAAAGAAAACAGGAACCTAGGTGCCCAGTTTTATTAGTGTGGGTGTCATAACCACACTAGACTAAAAGTGGGTTTGTTGTTCCCCCCCCCCACCCCCCCCCCCCCATCCCTCCCCCCTCCCCCCCCACCCCCCCCACCCCAAGGTCCCCCCCCCCCCCCCCCCCCAACATCCTGAAATGTTCATCTTACAAGAGGAAAAACAAAATCTTTTAGAATGCAGTTTTTTTTTTTTTTTTTTAAATAGTTTTTACAAATAGTTTAAAAGAAACAAAACAAACAAAAACAAAACTTTGGTTTCATTGTGTGTGTTTTGTATTTTTTTTTTTTTTTTAAATATATTTTTTTTCTCTTGTGTGTGTGTGTGTGTGTGTGAGTGCCTCTTGCATATTAAGCATGGCATTCAATTATTGTACCCCCCCCCCCCCCCCCCCCCCCACTGTGTAAGCAAAGATTTTACAATGCCGTTCTTGATTATAAACTTAAAACAGAGATCACATAACTTGGTGCTGGAGTTCAATCAAATGTCAGTTGATTTTAGACAGACAAGACTTGCATAATAACTGAATAATAATTGACACACGCTGTCGTGCGGTTAGCTTACAGTTCTGTGTCATGTCTTCATATAAAGACGAGAATAGACGACTTCAGTTTTTTTCGGGGTGGCAATACGTGACAGAATTAACGAGGTGCTAGCCAGGCTGGCTGCAAGCCGGGGGGAGCGACACGAATCGGGGTCATTGTTATATTCGAGTCTGGCAGTGCAGGTTTTCGTGGTTGGAGAAGAGGAAGCTGCTTCTGTGTGTGTTGTTGTTGTTTTTTTTTTTTTTTTTTTAACTTTTGTTTAATGTTTAGATCTTCTGTCTTGATTAACTTGCTGAAAAAGTGGTTTCCTCTTCCTCTCTGATTCGAGACTGAAAAAAAACACCAAGCGAGCAGCAAGAGAGTCATGCTGACCTAATTTCAGCACCATCCGATTTATTCAGCCCGGGCTGTTTTCAGGGACCCCGATCCTCGCGAATCTTGGATTACCTACAGACTGTAATTTGTGCACTAATTCGGCTCCATGAAACCTGACAATTCTTGGATTTAAAAAAAAAAAAAAAAAAAAAAAACCCACCTAGCTCAAGCCTGGCTTACCGTCTTTGCAATTCTATTTTTAACGCCACTTACCTTCTTAAGCTCTCGTTTTTAATATGCGCTTCAAGTTTCGTTTCTTTTGCAGAATCACGCAAGCCCGACCGCATCTTTTATTGGTGCGAAACTCAAGATGGGAAACGGAAATCTATAAAACCAAAAGGATCAGAAACACACAGCCCCACTTGAGACATATCCCCCCCCCCACCCCCCCCCCCCCCCCCCCCCCCCCCCCCCCCCCCCCCCCCCCATACACCTCCTCTGTGCTTTACAAATACGAAGGGATACGAAAATGGTCTTGGAGATTGAAATGCTTCTGTTCCGAGCTTTACAGAAACCTTCCATGCTTTACCAGACCTCTCTGTGCTTTATAATGCTTCCCTATGCTTTCCCAGACCTCTCTGTGCTTTACAATGCCTCCCTATGCTTTACCAGACCTCTCTGTGCTTTACAGTGCTTCCCTATGCTTTACCAGACCTCTCTGTGCTTTACAATGCTTCCCTATGCTTTACCAGACCTCTCTGTGCTTTACAATGCTTCCCTATGCTTTACCAGACCTCTCTGTGCTTTACAATGCTTCCCTATGCTTTACCAGACCTCTCTGTGCTTTACAATGCTTCCCTATGCTTTACCAGACCTCTCTGTGCTTTACAATGCTTCCCTATGCTTAAACCAGACATTTATGTGCTTTATTACACGTTGCCATGCTTTTACTATGTGAGACTTTTATAATGGCTTACCTGCCAAGTTTAATTACTCAGCAGGATATTATTAAACCTTGTTGTAATTCGGCTTTCGTTGCTGACACACAACGTCGTTTCATTAAGAACTAGGTGTGCCTGTAACACTGTCTCTGCTGTACCCGGTACACAGTCATGACCTTGCAAAGCACACACAGATAATGCGAACAGTCTGTCACGTCAACCGCTTTTATAATGAAGATTTCAAAAACCTGCATCACCCGAGAACACTTACAACTCAATCACTGGGTTATATTTTGTTTTGCAATTCGGCAACAGCCAGGGGGACGATAACTCTGACGTCATTTTATTTCCTAGTTCCAGAGGTCCCAGAATAACCACCGCGTCAGACACTGGTCGACGTCACACCGGGGCGCTTTAAACTGAGAATTCCCCGTACTGTGACGCGGCGATGAAGTCACGCCTCTCCAGGGTGGAGTTTCAAACCCTGAAACTTCGAGGGGAAAAAATATATATATATATATAAATATACATACATATACATCTCTCGCCTCCTGCTTCCTGCTAAAGGTTTTTATTTCTGAATTGCCTCAGTGCAACACGAAGTGACAGCAAGCCTGACATGAGCAGCTTTCACTGTACGATGACTGGCTCATAACGAGAAAGGGTCCTGCGACAGCTACTGTACAGCGAGCTGTGCTTAACTTCTATAGCACCTTACCGAAGAAGTCTGTACTGTGTAAGTATTTCTGGCGTTTTTTTTTTTTTTTTTTTTTTTTTTGAGTACTGTACGCTTTTATACTAGTGATTGAATCTGCCTGTGTGTGCGTGAATATGGTGTGTATAAACGCGACCTGTAAATACAGTCTAGAAGCTTATCTAAAAAGTTGATTGACTATTAAAATCATGTACCTTTATTCGCTCTCCGGAACTTTTTTTTCACAAACGCTTGCCGTCCAGGTGTTTCACAAAATGTCTATTCAGTACGATCTTGAATTACTCAGAAGTGCGACAGATCAAATGGTTTTGAAACGTGAACCCGTGTCGTTTTAACTAACATGCATCCCGTTTAAACACAAGACTCGTTAATTAAAAACGAGTTTTGCGCTGTTTGGTGCTCCAAACGCGCTCCGCGATGAATAACAGACTGGGCTCTGCCAGTATGCTAATCTTATTTTCGTGTTTTTATAACGCCCTTGTTGTTTATTTGTATTGTGAGGGAAAAAAAAACATAACATTAGATTAATCGACCACCAAAACCGCAGATTGATCCAAATATAATATACACGCCCTTACACGACCGCTGTGCGCGTCTTGCCGGGAGAACCGCAGAGGGGCATCGGTATTACTCACTCTGAGAAGGAGGGTGGGAGTACAGGCAAGACAGGTTGGATATGACTAGTTCAACAAGAAATAAACAAAACTAATAGGTTGGTCAATAACTAATTCTACCTGATAGTTCCCTAACAGAGTCAGAGAGATGTAATGGTCTGTCTTTTTGCTGATCTCTTGTGTCTGCAGTGTGGCTGACTGCTGGGCACGTCGCATCATGCCTGCCCATCGGATGACGTCGGTGACCGGCTGTCTCGGCTCCGTCCTGTGCTCCGGGACCATTCTGCTGCTTCTCTTCTGTGAGGACGCGACGGGGGCTGAAACCAACGCTACTGCAGGTAACCGTGGAAACTTACTGGGAGCGACCACCGCAGGGAATGGAGTAAACCTCACCGGTGCATAGCAGTTCGATCCATTCCTGATTGTGCTCTACCTGTGCGCTGCGTGCGCTGTGTTTTCCATTGCTTCTGGGTGTCCAAACCGCCATCAATGAAGTATTGAAATGATTCAATAGCCAGGATATTAAGCAGCCCGTTTCCCCTACATCCTGCCACCTGTAGATTTTAATAGTATACCTGAGCAAGGGGAGCTCTGAACCCCAGGACTGGGTGCAGCAGCAGCAGGGCTAGTGTGAGTTTGTAACCCTGCTCAAACTCCTGGCTCCTGATCATTTCAATATTAATAATACTAGACTTCATTGAGGGGAGTTCTGAACCCCAGGACTGGGTGCAGCAGCAGCGGCAGGGCTAGTGTGAGTTTCTAACCCTCCTCAAACTCCTGGCTCCTGATCATTGCAATATTAATAATACTAGACTTCATTGAGGGGAGCTCTGAACCCCAGGACTGGGTGCAGCAGCAGCAGCAGGGCTAGTGTGAGTTTCTAACCCTGCTCAAACTCCTGGCTCCTGATCATTGCAATATTAATAATACTAGACTTCATTGAGCAGCAGCAGCAGGGCTAGTGTGAGTTTCTACCCCTGCTCAAACTCCTGGCTCCTGACCATTTCAATATTAATAATAATAGACTTCATATATATATATATAATATATATATATATATATATATATATATATATATATATATATATATATATATATTCATTAAGAATTAATTAGAGTATAGCGGACTTTCAAACCCTGGGACTAGACAGGTCAGTCCAGAAGGGCTCTCACCCGCTCGTACCTGAGCACGGAGGTTTCCGCTGCGCTCCGTCTCCCTGCCGCGGCTTCGCCCCGAAGCGGGTGATCGAGTATTTCTGCGAGCCGGGGTACACTCTGCACGGCGGGGCTGCGGGGAAGGCACGCTGTCGCCGTGGCAACTGGAGCCCCGAAGGTCCCGTCTACTGCACCCCCGACCCGGGTCAGTCATCCCGTCATGAGTCCCGTATTACGCAAAATAGCTTGTGCTTTGGAATAATATGCTTTCTGTTAATAATAATAATAATAATAATAATAATAATAATAATAATAATAATAATAATAGTCAAAACCTTATGCGGTTTTCAGACATTATGATGACGACTATTATGATGTATTTAATTGCTTAAATTATAACATATGTATAATGTGGATGCATACGGAAGTACATTTGGGGAGCAAACCTCAATATGACATTTACTGTAAAGGACAAATCCGTGAGGCACCAAAGCTTTCGTTGAGCTGCAACTTGACTCTACCATCAGAGAAGGTCGCGGATCCCGGGACACTGAAGTAAAACTGCCCCTTGTACCGGAGTAGGACATTGACGCAACGATGTCTCGTTTTGCATTACTGTACGAGACATATGAAGGCTTTCATAAACGAGTGCTGACGGATTCTGAATCAATTCTCAGGCGGTTCAGTGAAGCGCTTCGATTCGTTATATTGCTTCAGACTAGTTAAGCTCGTAAATTCTCAGGCAACCAAACCGGTATCTGCTCTTGCGATAGTCGTGACTTATTTCAACCACTGAAACAAAGCAAATACATTGTGTCAAGTTTACACAGCAGTTAACGCGTTTACAGTGGCAGTGACACGCACACGCACACGGCAACAACCACAGAAAGGAATTACACACTGACACACACACACTGACACACACACACACACTGTCTTTTCCTTAATGTGTGTCTGTGTGCTATAGTGTGTGACGTGTTGATGTCAAACACACAGTGACTGTGGTTGTGACTGTGTTTGTGTCTGTGCCCTGGAGTTGTGTGTCTGGTTGTGTACACACACACACACACACACACTGACACACACAGACACACACACACAGACACAAACACACAGACACACACACACAGACACACACACACAGACACACACACACAGACACAAACACACAGACACACACACACAAACACACAGACACGCACACACTGACACAAACACACAGACACGCACACACTGACACACACACACAGACACGCACACACTGACACACACACACAGACACGCACACACTGACACAAACACACAGACACACACACACACACACACACACACACACACACTGACACACACACTCACACACACACACGCACACACTGACACAAACACACACACGCACACACAGACACACACACACAGACACAAACACACTGACACGCACACACAGACACACACACACAGACACACACACACACAGACACACACACAGACACAGTCTGTGTTGTGTGGACGTGGACACACATCACACACACACACTGACACACACACACAAACACACACACACACACACACACACACACACACACACTGACACACACACACACACACGACACACACTGACACAAACACTGACACACACACACACACACACTGACACACACACTGACACGCACACGACACACACACACACACGAGTGCGTGTGACTGTGACACAGAACACACTGACACACAAACACACTGACACACACACACACGTGTGAAACACAGACACACACAGACACAACACGTTTGTGACAGACAAACACAGTGACACGCACACAATGACTGTGCTGTGTGACACGTCTTGTATTGTGTCTGACACAAACACACTGTGACACGTGTCACACTGACACTGTGTGGTGTGTGTGTGGGTGCGTTTGAACGTGAGTGTGTGACACTGAGGGTGACACAGGCGCACCTCGAACTGTGTGACTGTGTGCTTGTGTATGTCACACAAACACACAGACACACACACACTGACACACTGACACACACACACACACACACACACAGACACACACACACACACACACACACACTGACACACACACACACGACAACACACACACACACTGTTTGTGTGACAATGGTGTGTGTGTGTGTGTGAATGCGGTGTGTGTGATGTGTGGTGTGGTGACCCACGCAAAAACAACACACACACACACACACTGACACACACACAGACACACACAGACACACACACACACACACACACACAGACAGACACACACTGACACTGACACGCACACACTGACACGCACACACTGACACAAACACACACAGACACGCACACACTGACGGACACACTGACACTGACAGACACACTGACACGCACACAGGCGCAGATACTGAAGTGGCGCTTCTGGTGCCCTCAGTATACTGGGCGTAAATATGTTCACCTGTAATAATTGCCATGATAATAAATTGCTGCAGTCCTCATGAAAATCAATGTTCATAATGTGCTTCTAGTATTATTATTATTATTATTATTATTATTATTATTATTATTCGTTCCTCTTTGCCTGCGGCGAGGACTCAGTCTGAAACGGCGCAGATGCAATGGAGACAGGAAGTGAGTCACGGAGCTCAAATCGAGCCAGCTTTCCAATGCGTGGAGGAAACGTGAGATCATAGAAAAGCGAGCAGAGATGCAATCATCATAACATTATAATATATATATATATGCAGTGTGTGTATCAAATAACAATCATTTTGAGATTCCATTGCTGATTACTTACTGTGAATTCCATTGAGAGCAGATAGAGACTACAATAAATGGATAAGAACGATTTCAGACCAGAGCAATTACAGAACAGGTGAATACAGATTCCTTTCGGGGTGAAATCAAGCGCAGGATACACAGAGTGTCGTTAGGATTGAGAGCAGCAGTGAACAGAGCAAGGTGTGGAGCAGATCAGTGCAAGAGGATGCAAGCACTGCTACTGGGTGCCTTGTAGTCCAGTGTGTAGTGGAGAGCTCCCGCATGCTGTACCCTGCTGTGCTGTACCCTGCTCCCCTGTGCTGTACCCTCCTCCCCTGTGCTGAACCCTCACAATGTTTTTCTAACCTCTCTCCTCTCGTGTTTCAGAGTCCAAGCCAGGCTCGGACGGCTCGGACTCTACTGACGGGGAGTCCAGCTCTCTCCCCACTGTTGCCACGACGGCCGTGGCGGTGTCCGTCTTCCTGCTGACCACCACGGCCTGCATGCTGGTCAAACCCCGGGTCCGAGACTGCCACTGTGACAGGTACAGCCACGCTCCCTTCACAGAGAATGTTAGTAGTTTCTGCTCCCCCTGTGCTGTACCCTGCTCATCCACTCCTGGTTTCACTGCGAGTTAAATACGACACACACCTGAGCTTGTTCCCTATACACTGTGGTTAATCAAGCTCATAGTAAAACCTGGAATGGATCAAAATGCTATGCAATAAGAGCCCTGTAGTAGTATATCATTAGCGTTATTAGTAGTATTATTTGTCCCAGTATTATTATGCTGGGGCTAATCAAGCATCTACTGAAACCTGGAATGGGTAAAACCGCTGTGCAATCGGAGTCTGTCTTCCATCGCTGCCTTGCATTCGCCTCGGAGTGCGGCTGGACCATGTAATCAGTTTCAAATCGTCTTTGTTTTGCAGCAGACGACTTTCAGACCAACTGGGCCTGGTGACTGACAGACCCCCGGTCCTCCTGCCCTCCTATGAGGAGGCTGTGTACGGAAACCAGGGCAACCTAGCCCCATCCACACAGGGACCCACCCAGCTCCTGTTCGCCGAGGGACAACTGGATCCCGCCCACCAGCTGATGGACAGCCAATCGGACAGCTTGTTGGGTGGCTCAGCCAATCACTGCCCAGACACCCTTCCCCCTCCTTACGAAGAGGTCCAATCGCACAGCGGCGCTGGCAGGACCCGGAATGAGCAGAGGAGGGAGGAATTATCACAGATGTTCCGGGTTTCCACGGTGATCGAAAAGGACGTCTAGAATTCTAGAATTCTGTGCTGGCTTTTTTCTCTCAGGTGTGGAAAGCCACTTTCCTCAGAATTGAAGCCAATGGTTCATGTACTTGAGAACTCCTCTCTTTAGAAGCCGAGGCTTCTGTGAATGTAACAGAGAAATTAAACAGGCCCTGGGGACCACTGACACGCCAACTGGGGAAAAACAGATATCCACCTGTGTGCATTGAAAACTAGACCTCTGTGTGATTTACAATGCTTCCTTATGCTTTAGAATACCTCTCTGTGCTTTACAATGCCTCCCTATGCTTTACCAGGCCTCTCTGTGCTTTACAATTCTTCCCTATGCTTTACCAGACCTCTCTGTGCTTTACAATGCTTGCCTATGCTTTACCAGACCTCTCTGTGCTTTACAATGCTTCCCTATGCTTTACCAGACCTCTGTGCTTTACAATGCTTCCCTATGCTTTACCATACCTCTCTGTGCTTTACAATGCTTCCCTATGCTTTACCAGACCTCTGTGCTTTACAATGCTTCCCTATGCTTTACCAGACCTCTGTGCTTTACAATACTTCCCTATGCTTTACCAGACCTCTCTGTGCTTTACAATGCTTCCCTATGCTTTGCAGTGCCTCTCTGTGCTTTACAATGCTTCCCTATGCTTTACCAGACCTCTCTGTGCTTTACAATGCTTCCCTATGCTTTGCAGTGCCTCTCTGTGCTTTGTTACATGTTGCTGTGCTTTCACTGAGGGACATTTTTATATGGAGTCGATCTCACATGAAAGCAGTGGCTCGTGTGACAGTCTGTATTGTAAAACCTGAAATTCAAGACATTAAGAAAAGTGTTTGTCATTGAATTTTAAAAGTTTATTTGATGTGTTACTACCAACAGCACTGAGATATACAGATAGATTATCCTTTTAATTTTTTTAAATGTGTAAATAAATATTAGATTATGGGATGTAATGTATCAAATTGTGTACATATATATAAATATATATTTAAATACCCTAACGTATAATGTAATATAATATAATATTTTTAAACAGCTGAAGGGCTTTTTGCCCAAAACGTCCTGAAAGTAATAATATTTTTTTTGGATCTATATAAACCGTTTCTTTTGATGTGCCTTCAATTTTGTACAATGCACTTTATATATAAATATATTCTTTTTACATTTTGTAAGTGTGAATGCATTCTAGGTACCTGTGTGTGTGTGTGGAATGTGTTGCACAGTTGTTATATAATACAGTCTGTTCTAGTTCTAATGCAAGAAGCTTGGAGGTTTTGTTTATATATTTATTTTTATGTTCGTTGTGCTAAATCTCCACCAGAAATGCACGATCTGAACCTTCAGACACCCGGTTCGATTCACGTGGATCTGAACCTTCAGACACCCCGGTTCGATTCTGAACCACCCAATAATAATAATAATAAATAATAATAATAATAATAATAATAATAATAACAACAACCAGCACTATGTGTGTCTGTATGCGACAAAATGAGTACTGAAATTAGGTTGGGGTTTTTCAATATAATATTACCAAAAATAACTGAGTTACGCGTATGGTTTAGTTAGATAGATAGAGTGTAATTAAACCATATTTTATTTTTTATGTATGTATTACTGTAAAGGTTATGTATTCAATGTAATGGAAAGCAGTCAGGGGCTCGTTCCCACTATAGGCTGACCTAGCCTGCCCTTTCCCTCGGCACCGACTCAACTCTGAAACGGGAGCCGGTGACGAAACTGCCGGTCACTCCCGGCTTGGAAACGCTGCAGGCGGATCAGATACACACGGGAAATAAACTTCCTTCAGCGCACTGTGTCGAGAAAGTGCTATAGGAACCCTTTCACAACTTTACACAACTTATCAGCCAGGTCGTGACACACACTCCCCAACCCCCACACCGTGACACACATACAACTGTTCTTCAGTTATGCATGCATGCATGTATGTATGATGTATGCATGCATAATAAATAGAATAATATATTCAACTCGTGGTCGATCAAACGAGTCTTTGTCTATGGCGCCACTTTGAGGACAAAAATGTTTTTGTTGTTTCATCCTTATTCAACTTAATGTAGGCCTATTTTATTATTATTAATAATAATAATAATAATAATAATAATAATAATAATAATAATAATAATAATAATAATTCGAGTAAGACTTTCCAGTGTCTCTATTTTCAGACTCTTCCACAGAGTCAATAAAATTTTCAATACACAATGAAATGAAGTGTTTGCTCCTTTGTATAATTTTGCACACGACTGCTGGCAGAGTTTGGGCCAATTCAATGTTTTCAATTCCTCTTCTGATCCCAGTTCCCTTTTTAATTGTGTGAATTAAATGATAAGGACTAACAGTTCGGATTGTCATCCACCGCAGCTGTTTTAAGAAGATTTGATTATACATGCGACTTTGGTTTAAGAAAATGAGACAGAATTCTCATGCAATTCAACCTCAGTGTTTACTTTCTTCCATAAATATATTTCTGTACATCCGTTTGTTAAGTGCAAACATTTTATATAGAAAAAAAAATATATTAAAGATGTTTGGTTTCTATGGGAAAAAAAAAAAAAAAAAAAAAAGAAAAAACACGCTGACATGTGCCTGCCTCAGCGAGACATCGCTAAAGATAATGCCGGGGAAGGGATCCACACAAAATCCAACTTGCCCCGCTGTCCTATAAAGAGCAAAGCAAACATTAACGGAAGGTGTTTTCACTGCGCTTTATCTCAGTGTGCTGTGCTTTTAGATAACTTGTATAAGGGTTAGTTTACCACTGTCTGTTTTTTTAATATGCCATATTATATTTTTAATATTTTAATATACCAGACCTCTGTGCTTTACAATGCTTCCCTATGCTTTACCAGACCTCTCTGTGCTTTACAATGCTTCCCTGTGCTTTACCTCTCTGTGCTTTACAATGCTTCCCTGCTTTACCAGACCTCTCTGTGCTTTACTAATGCTTTACCCCCTATGCGTTTAACCAGACCTCTCTGTGCTTTACAATGCTTCCCTATGCTTTACCAGACCTCTCTGTTTACAATGCTTCCCTACCAGACCTCTCTGTGCTTTACAATGCTTCCCTATGCTTTACCAGACCTCTCTGTGCTTTACAATGCTTCCCTATGCTTTACCAGACCTCTCTGTGCTTTACAATGCTTCCCTATGCTTTACCAGACCTCTCTGTGCTTTACAATGCTTCCCTATGCTTTACCAGACCTCTCTGTGCTTTACAATGCTTCCCTATGCTTTACCAGACCTCTCTGTGCTTTACAATGCTTCCCTATGCTTTACCAGACCTCTCTGTGCTTTACAATGCTTCCCTGTGCTTTACCAGACCTCTCTGTGCTTTACAATGCTTCCCTATGCTTTACCAGACCTCTCTGTGCTTTACAATGCTTCCCTATGCTTTACCAGACCTCTCTGCTTTACCAGACCTATGCTTTACCAGACCTCTCTGTGCTTTACAATGCTTCCCTATGCTTTACCAGACCTCTCTGTGCTTTACAATGCTTCAATGCTTCTATGCTTTACCAGACCTCTCTGTGCTTTACAATGCTTCCCTATGCTTTACCAGACCTCTCTGTGCTTTACAATGCTTCCCCCATGCTTTACCAGACCTCTCTGTGCTTTACAATGCTTCCCTATGCTTTACCAGACCTCTCTGTGCTTTACAATGCTTCCCTGTGCTTTACCAGACCTCTCTGTGCTTTACAATGCTTCCCTATGCTTTACCAGACCTCTCTGTGCTTTACAATGCTTCCCTATGCTTTACCAGACCTCTCTGTTCTTTACAATGCTTCCCTATGCTTTACCAGACCTCTCTGTGCTTTACAATGCTTCCCTATGCTTTACCAGACCTCTCTGTGCTTTACAATGCTTCCCTATGCTTTACCAGACCTCTCTGTGCTTTACAATGCTTCCCTATGCTTTACCATACCTCTCTGTGCTTTACAATGCTTCCCTATGCTTTACCAGACCTCTCTGTGCTTTACAATGCTTCCCTATGCTTTACCAGACCTCTCTGTGCTTTACAATGCTTCCCTGTGCTTTACCACACCTCTCTGTGCTTTACAATGCTTCCCTATGCTTTACCAGACCTCTCTGTGCTTTACAATGCTTCCCTGTGCTTTACCAGACCTCTCTGTGCTTTACAATGCTTCCCTATGCTTTACCAGACCTCTCTGTGCTTTACAATGCTTCCCTATGCTTTACCAGACCTCTCTGTGCTTTACAATGCTTCCCTATGCTTTACCAGACCTCTCTGTGCTTTGCTTCAATGCTTTACCAGAACTCTCTGTGCTTTACAATGCTTTACCAGACCTCTCTGTGCTTTACAATGCTTCCCTATGCTTTACCACACCTCTCTGTGCTTTACAATGCTTCCCTATGCTTTACCAGACCTCTCTGTGCTTTACAATGCTTCCCTATGCTTTACCAGACCTCTCTGTGCTTTACAATGCTTCCCTATGCTTTACCAGACCTCTCTGTGCTTTACAATGCTTCCCTATGCTTTACCAGACCTCTCTGTGCTTTACAATGCTTCCCTATGCTTTACCATACCTCTCTGTGCTTTACAATGCTTCCCTATGCTTTACCAGACCTCTCTGTGCTTTACAATGCGTTCACTGTGCTGTATCACACTTTGCTGTGCTCTTCCAATGATAAACTTGCTGTAGGCGCACTGTCACAAACAGCTGCTACAGGAATGAGTAGAAGTGGTCCAGCTCTTTCTCTGTTAATGGAAACACCCGAACCCGAACCCGAACCCGAACCCGAACCCTTTCTAAACGCCGTTCAGTCTCCCCAAAAAAACACTTGCAAACAAACACCCCGCACTCTTGACGTCAAGCGATTCGAATCCACCAATCAGGGAGGAACCCAGTCGATCCATCACGACCGCGATTGGCCGGATTCCTCTGGGACGTTTCGCGGCAGAAACGCGTGTCCCGGCAGCCAATCAGATCGACGGGTTTTACGCGTTCCTCCCTCCCCTCCCACAATCAGCAAGGGGAAGGAGAGGCGTCCATTTTGTGCAAGTTGCGGAGCGGGACGCTGGAGCCAGAGTGAAAGCAGCCGAGGAGAAGAAACGAGACTAAAGGTGAGGAGAGTCTCGGCTCCACGCAAAGAAGCAGCAGCAGCGCTGTGATTAGGGATGCAGGACGGCGTGTAGCTGCCGTTGTTTGCACGGCGCAGCTCAGCGTGCATTTATTTTTAATTTGCAGGAGTTGTTCTCGGTGGAAGCGGTTGCGTTTATATTATTAGAGAGGAAACCCGCATTTCAAAGGCTAATAACCGACCACAGAAGTGTTTTAAATACGCGTTGGCTGTTGTTTAGTTGTGTTTTTTTTTTAGACGGTTTGTGTAATTTTAAAAGCTTTTTTTTTTTTTTTTTTTTTTTTGGTACAGGCCTGCTGTTTACAAGTTGTAAACAAAGTCTCTGAGTCGCCTTTTTTTTAAAGCTGTTGTTTTGTTTGTTTGTTTGCAGCTGTATATATATATATATATCTCTGTTAAAACACAAGCCCGGTCGTAATCGCGGTGAGAATGAGCGCCGTGGACGTCAAGAAGCTGAAGGTGAATGAGCTGAAGGAGGAGCTGCAGGCCCGGGGGCTGGATGCTCGCGGCCTGAAGGCGGACCTCGCTGAGCGGCTGCAGGCCGCACTGGACTCCGAGGCCTTGGGGGATGCGGTCGCGCCGCCACAGGGGGCCGTGCTCGGCGAAAGATACGCCGGGGACGGCGAGGAACTGGGATCCGGCGAGGAACTGGGATCTGGAGAGGAACTGGGATCTGGAGAGGAACTGGGATCCGGCGAGGAAGAGGTGGCCGATAACGGAGAGGATAATGCTGAAGACGGTAAGTGTGTGATGTTACTGTAATATCCACCCCCTTTTTTTAAAAAGAAATATACAGCAGTCATCTTATTCCAGCGCTGTTAAACGCACAGCTAGACACCTCGGTAGCTCAGTGACAATACGTTGGGAGAATACAGCGCCTCTGCGTATATACAAGTAATGCGTTTACTGTGTTATCGATAGCTGCACAATCTCATTGCATTTAGGGAAGGAGGCCGTGAAACACATTTTTACTTTTAGTTTGCATTGTGTGTTTGCTGTTGAATTTGTACCGTAAGCACATGTTATTGCATAGAGTTGCATTGCATGTGCAAAGAACCTAAACACGTGGCTTTCAGAGTTTATTTTGGTAACCCATTACTGGCAAAAATGACCAGCTACCGCGTTAGTTAATAACGTTATAACAAGTCCTATTATTTCAACATGTTGATATGAAAGATCGTGCAATTGCTGGTAGTGTGCTATTATATTTAAACAGTCCGATAAAATAATGCAGGAGTTATTTAATGAGTCGATGTGAGCTTTTTTTGGGGGGGGGGGGTTGTCTGCGCTGCGAGTTCCTTTTATTGTGGTTTGGTGTTTTTCCAACTGGCTGTAAACATTAAACGTTGTCCTTTTTTTTTTTTGCCTTAGTTTCCGCATCCCTTTACTGCACCACCCCTACGACTACGGTCATTTTTTTAACCAAGTGTATTCCAGAGTACCAATTAAGGTCACGTAATATTCGTAAATGCCACATCTGTGTTTGTGTTTTTTTTTTTTTTCCCGTAGTAGTGTGTACAAAACACATTAATTTCGACTAAGTCTTTTTCAGTGTCTTCTAGTCCAAAACGTTTGTCATTTTATTGTTTTGATTTTTTTTTTGTAACCTCCTATAGCAGTAATCTTGATACACAGCAAAATGAGCAAATATTTTAAAAGTGCTCTCATGCACACACTGGAACGGAGAGACACAATTAGGGTTGATTAAGCGTTCTAAATTCAGCACCATTGAGTGTGCGTTAAAATGGTTATGAATGAAATGCCCCTTTTATTTTACGAGCTTTAAACCTCTCTGGTGTTTTTGCAGGCGAGAAGGGAGAGCCAGACGAAGCCTTTGCCATGGAGACCCGAGACACGCTGGCTGAGCAAGACCAGGGCTTCAGCGAGCTGCACACAGACGGGCTGGACGACATGTCAGTCAAGGAGGAGAGCAAGCCCCCCCCAGAGGAGGAGGAGGAGGAGGGGGCTGAGCAGCAACCAGACCCCCTGGAAGAAGACCGCAAGCCAGGTCAGACCAAAGCCCCGAAAAGGGTGGGCCCCCCTCCAGTATTCCCAGGGATGCGTTACCAGGCCTGGGATCAAATAGCATGCGAATTACAACAGCAGCAGCACTGTGTGGAGAAATTGCAGTTATAAGTACAGTGCTGTTTCGTTTAATTGTTATGATGTAGTAATTCCAATTAATTCAAATTACACAAAAGTTAGCTTTTTATCGCTACACTTTTGAAAACCTGCATTTCCAAAAAAAAAAAATCCATCCTTAAACCACAGCTTTTTAAATTAATCTTTTATACAAACTATTGCAGTGTTACTTCAAATAATTAATTTTTATATAGCGCCTTTCATAGCGGACCAACATCACAAAGTGCTTTACAAGATATGAGACTAGGGTGTGTGAGCTGTGCATCAGCTGCAGAGTCGCTTACAACAACGTGTCACCCCAAAGACGCAGCACAAGGAGGTGAAGTGACCTGCTCAGGGTCACACACAGCGAGTCAGGGGCTGAGCTGGGATTTGAACCGGGGACCTGCTGTTTACAAGCCTGTTCCTTTAACCACTGGACCACACACATTTATCATTGCCTCTGAGTATCTGTTGGTGAAGTGGGGTGGTGGCTTGGTCTTGTGTAGTTTTTTGCATTCACACATTTTGTGTGTTTTAATTTTCTGATGCATTTTGCGTAAATTATTTTTTTCTTCTTTAGACCCAGAAGTCAAGACTGAGGTGAAGGAGGAGGAGGAGGAGGAGGAACCGAAGTCCGATCCAGTCACTTCAGAACAGAGTCAGGACGGGTCGGTCGAGCCCAAACAGGAAAAGGAACGCCCCCCTCAGCACCACCAGAGCCGCAAGAGACCTTACGACGAGGGCAGAGGCCGTGGCTACTACGAGCACCGCGAGGATAAGAGGTGGGGAGTGCTGGGATTACCAGTCCTGAAGGGTTACTCGCGCTAGACCTGCGCTCAATTACAGTTGCAGCACTATTTGCTGACATTAGTTACCACTAGTTATATATAATTACAATTCTGCTTTCCATTGTATTTGTAAAGTTTTCTTTTGGTATTTAAATGCAACACTGGGTAGTGTTTACCATAATACAGATCTGTGGTTTGGCATCCTTGACCATTAAAAGCATTTAACTGAAACGTGAAATAAGTGTTTTTAGTTTTTTTTGGTTTTTTTTCTTTAATACAGGTCCAGATCTCCACAGCCTCCTGCAGAAGATGACGAAGAGGATTTTGATGACACTCTAGTGGCCATTGACACCTGTGAGTATCAGCCAGCAAGTCCAGACAAATGAAGTGCTAAAATAACGTGTTTTGTCAAATCACATATGTTAACTTGCTGTCCTCATGGCATGAATTATTGATTTGTGATGGAACAGGATGGTATTGTAGACCTCGTAATTCCCCCCGTCCCCCCGTCCCCTGATAGTTTTGGCATTTCTTTCTTTCTTCTAGATAACTGTGACCTGCACTTCAAGGTAGCGCGTGACCGCTACAGCGGTTATCCGCTGACCATCGAGGGCTTCGCTTACCTCTGGTCAGGCGCTAGAGTCTCCTACGGTGTCAACAAAGGCAAAGTCTGCTTCGAGATGAAGGCGAGTCTCCACCCTTCAACACTGGGGATTTCTGTCCATTCAACTTCTTAAAGTGTTTTGATATTTTAAGGGCTTGAAACGCTCACGACACCCAGTCCTGGGTTTCAGAACTCGCTTGAATGGTTTGTTTTTGTGGAAATGATCAGGAGTTTGAGGAGGGTTAGAAATTCTCACTAGCCCTGCTGCTGCTGCTGCTGCTGCTGCTGCTGCACCCAGTCCTGGGGTTCAGAACTCCCCTCAGTGAAGTCTGTTAATATTGAAATGATCAGGAGCCAGGAGTTTGAGCAGGGTTAGAAACTCACACTAGCCCTGCTGCTGCTGCTGCACACAGCCCTGTGTTTAAGAGCTGCTTTTGTTCAGTTATGTTCTTGAAATTACCAGCAGCCAAGAGTATGAACAATCAGGCCCATGGAAAATCCATTGATGGAAATAAAACTCCAATTGCACAGCAGTTTCACCCTTTCCATGTTTTATGGTGAGCTTGATTAGCCACAGTGTGTAACTTAATATAAAACCAAGAATGAATCAAACTGCTGTGAAATCTGAATGAACCGTTTCTCGTCACAGCGTCAACAGTCACGCCTGTGAGTGTGTTTGTCGGGAGTAGTTCTGAAACCCAGTACTGGTGTTGGTTTCCAGTGACTGTATGCTGATAGTGTGTTTGTCCGTTTCCAGATCAATGAGGAGATCGCTGTGAAGCACCTTCCTTCCAGCGAGCCAGACCCACATGTTGTGAGAGTCGGCTGGTCTTTGGACTCCTGCAGCACTCAGCTTGGTAACCATGCACACACACAACTTGCAGAACAAGCTTAAAATAACATTCAAAAAAATGTATTCAATCTAAATCCGTTGTATATTTAAAAGGAAATACAGAACTAATTCTTGCAGGAGATAAACAACCAACGGATGCTTTTTTAAAATTTATTTTCTAACTTATTTAAGTTGAGTTGTTTGAAAACAATTTTCTCAATGCATTTTTACTTAAGGGCTTGCAGGGATGGCAAATACAAGTCCTATTGCACAGCAGTTTTCCCCAGTCCAGGATTTATTACCAGCTTGATTGGCCGCTGTGTTTAGCTAACAAGCGCAGGTGTGTCTGATTTTTCACTTGTAATGAAACCACGTACGCATCAAGCTGCTGTGCAGTAGGAGTCTTGTTTCCATCCCTGCGGTAGTGATTTGGCACAGAGCTTGTAGCGTACGCTGGTTGGTTCAGTCTCTGTTGGTGTAGCTCACAGCGTTGTGTCTCCTTTGTTTTTTAGGAGAGGAGGAATTCTCTTATGGCTACGGAGGAACCGGGAAGAAATCCACCAACTGCAAATTCGAGGATTTCGGGGAGAAGTTCACGGAGAATGATGTCATCGGCTGTTTCATTGTGAGTGCCGAGTGCAAACGACCCGGGTGGGGGGGGGGTGGGCAGGTTTATTGTGTTTATGCTTTTTCAACTCCATACGTGTTAGTTTTTTTTCTTTTTCTTCTTTACAACAATGAGAATTACACTGTTGCTTTCTTTGAGAACATGTGTTTGTGTTTTACATTCATTTATATTTTGCAGATTTGGTGCGTAGGTTGTATTAGTGGTGTAACAATACATGAAATGTCACGATACTCGATGGGCTACTTGGTTAAAGCATCAAACGATCATTTTAACAATGGCCGGTTTAAGTGGACTTTCTCTTGCACTCCGTCTGTGGCAGACCTGACAGTAATAACTTCTTGTTCCCACTGGAACTTGCTGGCAGCAACTCATTTTGCGGATTGTCACTCTCACACTCAAAATGTCAGATGATATTGAATTGTAACCCTTTAAACCACAGTCTATCAATATCAGCTTTTTTTTCGATTTCTTGACTTGTGTTCATAAGCGTTTGGTGGCTACCTCCAATATTGAGAGCGTACTTTCTCTTTCGCGCTTTTGTATGACTGACAGACCCAGCAGCCCATAGACCACCGCGCAAGAATGAAATACAACTTGATTAGCGGCATCCACCGAAAATAAACTGCCCTTCTCTCCATTTTAATTTTATTTTTTAATCTTAGGATTTCGAGGCCGGCGAGGAGGTGGAAATGGCTTACTCCAAGAACGGCAAGTGGCTGGGCGTGGGGTTCAAGGTGAGCAAGGAAGAGCTGGCGGACCGTGCCCTGTTCCCCCATGTCCTGGTCAAGAACTGCGCCATCGAGTTCAACTTTGGACAGAAAGAGGAGCCCTTCTTCCCTGTCCCCGAGGGGTACACCCTGGTGCAGAGCGTGCCTCTGGAGGACCGGGTTCGGGGCACCGTAGGACCCGCCTCCAAGGCAGAGTGCGAGGTGAGAAAGGGTGGATGGGCAGGAAGGCGTTTAGGGCAAGGGTGGCCAGCTGTGGTCTTGGAGAGCCACAGCCTTGCAGGTTCTTTAAATCCTCAGTGGCTGAAGACTTTGAAGAAATGTTAACTGGGTACTGCAGAGCTGTGTAGAGATCTATAGGAAAGAGATCTCCACTCTCAACACTGCAGAGATGTATAGAGGTCTATAGGAAAGAGAATCACTCCACTCACACAGTAATGTATATTTGCCCGTTGTAATTTATTGTGTTCAGAATAAGATGACATTGAAACTGTAACAACTGGTTGTTGTCGGACTTGGCTTTGAATGTAGAAGTTCCTGATCTGAATGTTTTGTTAAGACTTATTTTCGTTCTGAATCGCATGGGGCTGTAATAGGATATGTTAATACGATATGATCGGCCAAGTGCTCTGGATCTCAGCCGTCTCTTTCAATAAACAAGAGACTTGAACTAAGGGGACTTTTTCAGTTTGCACTGTGGCTATTAATCTCTCCCGTTTGTCTGTCTGTGTGCAGATCCTGATGATGGTGGGCCTGCCCGCGTCTGGAAAGACAACCTGGGCCGAGAAGCACGCCTCTGAGAACCCAGCAAAGAAGTTCAACATCCTGGGAACCAACGCCATAATGGAGAAGATGAAGGTAAAATAAAAAAAATGAAACGCCAGGCAAAAGGACACTGGGCTTGGTTTGGAGGCAGCCACCAAACATTTAAACCTTGTTGTTAATTAGTCATTTCGCAGATGCTTTTATCCAAAGAGACTTGGAGACAAAGTGGTGAACTGTGCTTCATCAGCTGGGTCGCTTGCAATAGGACCCTGTTTGTTTTACGTCTCATCTGAAGGACCACGTTAAGTGACTTGCTCAGGGTTGGGTGGGATGCTTGGGTACCTCCTGGTATCAAGCCCTTTTCTTTAACCACTGGACCACCAAGCCTAACTTTGCAACGCCGGTGGTAAATTTAGAAACGAAAACACTGTACAGAAAGAAAAGTGAATGACAGCCGTTTCAACAATATTGTTTCTAACAAGGTTCTTGAACCCTGGTCCCGTAGAGGCCCTGCATGTTTCATAGGTGTCTTTACATCAATGGCTAAAGATCTAGAAAGCATGTTAATCTCGACTAATTAAGCCAATAACTGGCTCAATTAACCAAGAGCTCGGTTGAAATGGGGGGGGGGGTTAGCGTGTCATAAACAAATTTATTGCCCGTCCTTTGGGTGGGATGCTTGGGTATGAGGCTTCCCATCCCTCCAGGTGGTGTGGCTTAAGTTACACCCCCCACTACCCGTGCATTATTCTCTATATAATTGCTTAATCTTTTTGTTTTCCCCCTGTTGTTGCTTGACTGTACGGTTTTTATTATTATTGCTTGACCTGTTCTTGTGTGTTTCTCCGTTCAGGTGATGGGTCTTCGTCGACAGCGTAACTACGCTGGCCGCTGGGACGTGCTGATCCAGCAGGCGACTCAGTGCTTGAACCGCCTGATCCAAATCGCAGCGCGCAAGAAACGCAACTACATCCTGGATCAGGTACAGCAGAGCCTTCCCTGATCCTCCCTCCCTCTCTCTCTCTCCCCTCTCCACTAATGCAGCCTTTTACTTCCAGCGCAGGACAGCAATGACTTACAGTAGCACCTTTTCAAACACCATTTGTCAATTGTTTTTGTATAACAGTTGCTTAGTCCTTTTAAGTTGTTATGAATTGTTTTTTTATAATAATCAAATCTTGTATTGTTAAATGAGGAGGGGGGAGCGGATCATGTTTGTATCTTTGTAAGTTTGTTATCTTTGTAAAGAACTTTAACCCCCCCCACCCCCCCGGGAATGTAAAACAAAGTGTGGTTTCTTTTGTGTTTTTTTAATTGGACCTAAAATTTAAGTGAGATTCCTCCACCCCCAACACTGTAAAAGATAGTCCTCTTGAGATAATAGTGATCAAGTAAAAACACTGTCGTGACTGGTGAGTAAAGAGAAACCCTTCTATTGATAAAGTAACGTTAAATACAGTTTGCTAAATTAGCTTCAGGTATATCCTAGATTTTTTTTTAACGTAGAGATAGTATGTGGAACTGTCGTGTTTTATTTTTTTTTTTTTTTTTATATAAAAGAAAAAAATGACAACGGTAAGTGATTTAACCACAGTTGACTTTTCAGGGCTCTTGTCTGGCAGTGTGCATTGAGGTAAGTGCAGGTCAAACTGACATGCCTGTGTGGCATCAATGGGGAAACCGTAAGTACTCTTGGGTAGGTATGTATCTGTTTGTCTGTTCTGAGGGCTGTAATGTGCTTTTCAAGTACAGGTGAGTAAAGGTAAGTTTTGATGTGTTTTTTTGTTGTTTTGAGGTTGGTGGGGGACCCCCTCCTTTTTAGTTTTAGTATTAGATTATGAACTTTTGTAAGGTCAGGTTTGAGAGGAAAGACGCATTGACACCCCGTTCTGGCCTATTGAAACGATTTTATAAATCAACTGGTAACTTGCCCTTCTCATTTAAGCTTGACTGCCAACTCCTTTTAACCTTTAGGGTTAGGGTTGCCAAGTGTGTGAGGCTAGTCTAATTTTCTGCTTCCTAATCTCTTTAGGAAGATGTGTTAAACACACAGTTTTGCAGGGTTGTAGTTTTAAGTCTGGCTAAAAGTTCATTTATTGGTTAGGGGCACGTACTTGGGGGGGGGGGGGTTATAATTTGGAGTTTGCGTTGGGGTAATTTGGTTAGTAACGCAGTGCAGGTTGACCCCCGAACCCTCAAACTGCTCGGTTGTATTTGACAGGGCCTAGGTGCTTCCCAGTGTAAGCTTAGCACGTGAGTTTGTTATTCTGGGTTGTGTTAACATTAGATCAGTTTTTCTAAACCTTGAAGCTTTTTTGACTTGTTGGTCAGTGTGGCTTTTCAATGCTTTGAATCAAGCCTGTTTGAAATATATAACAAACAAAATTCATACTGTTAAGTTCATCAGGTATAGCAGTGCTGGGGAGGGGGCGTGAAGAGTCAGTAAGGGGGGGCCGAGACTATGATTAGAGGCAGTTCTGTTCTAGATTTTAACCGAAAAGTTTGTATATAGCTTTATACATAAATGGTAACGAACACATTAAGTTTTGAAAGGTGTGTTTTGGTTTTTTTTTTGGCTTTGTAATATGCAGGGGAGGCGCGGAAGCAGAGACATTGGCTCTAGGAGTGTAAGGGCAGCTCTGCAGCACACAACGCCAAAGCAAATTCTTCAGTGGGCGAGGGCTTATTTTTAGCATTGTAAAAATCTGTGTTTCTTTTCTGACATGCAGTTGCTGAACGACAATGTTTTTCGGATTTATCTGTTGGGTTAATGTTAAATCTGCCAAGTGTAGTTTTAAAAAAAAAAAAAAAAAAAAATGTTGAATTTTACAATGCACGTTTTTAAAACATTTATAAATCATATCAAAAGTACAGTTTTCAAAAAACTGGGGGGGGGGTGGCATATAAAATGCCTGCGCACAGCTGATGTCTAGGACAGTTATCCAAAGTTGGTTGGAAGTCTTTGAGGTTTGCTGTTTTGAAATGTTTCATCTCTCGCGTTTGAAGAATGCCGAGAGGGCCTTCTGTTGGTTGTCGGCGACTAGCGTGCGAATAATTTCAAAGGCATCTTGATGTTGGCTTCAGTTGTACTTTTGAACCCGTTGCAAACATTTGCTGCCCTGTCACTGCGGTACTTTTTGTTGAGAGATTTTTAAACCTCTGGTGGCAAGTGTTAGTTTTGTTCTGCAGAAGCTTACGTTGAAAGACTCATTTTACTTGTGTTAAACAGAGCCACAAGTGTTTATATATAATGTGTGTGTAACAAATGACCTACTTGGTTAACCTCTCTGGAAATTGAAAACTAAATGACAGTGCATTGAAATGAATTATCAATAAGGGATCAGTTTAATTACCTCCAGCGCAAAATGCCGCTCCACAGTGACTATCCTGTAGTGGAGTCGACCAGTATTGTTTAGCTGTTGAGAGTCGAGGGGTTTGTATGGAGAAGCCTGACTGTCTCATTTGTAGGTAATCGGGGGTATACTGTATGCGCCAAGTTTGATCAGACAGTGTGTGTGCCCCATCCTTTGTACTCCAGTGTTTGAAATCCAACACACACATCCAAGTCCCATGCAAAAAAAGTTAGTTTTATTTCTTCCATGCATATTTAGTTTTTTGGTGTTTTATATTGGTTAATTGTGTCGTTACCCAGCAGTAGTTTAGTCTTATTGAAATCGCTGGAGATCTGACTGCTGTGTCCTGTAAAGAGAACTAGTAATGCTGCACTGGGGGGAGCTTAATACAATTTCAAAGTAAAAGAACGTTTTCCGACTGTAGCCACAGCTCTGATTTGTCATAAGTTTATTCTTAAATACAAGCCCCTCCTTTCTAACCCCCCCCCCCCAACCTGTTTTCATTTCCAGTTCAGTGCAAAAAAAAAAAGCCTCCCGTTTTTAAGGTAAGTGTGGGGTTGTGTGCTGCAACCATAGTTCCAGAGACCAAACAACATAACGAAACCTTGTAAAAACAAAAAGAAGAAAAAAAAACTGTCTTATTTCATCGTTGCAGGCTTCCGAATTCCTCTCCGCAAAAGCTAAAACCAAGTAAAGGAAGCAAACACAATAATGAACAGCTTTTGCCTCTTCTTTGTCACCATTGCTAGACAAATGTTTATGGATCAGCCCAGAGACGAAAAATGCGTCCTTTTGAAGGTTTTCAACGCAAGGCTATTGTAATTTGTCCCACGGATGAGGATTTAAAAGAGCGAACGTTAAAGCGCACTGATGAGGAGGGAAAGGATGTGCCTGATCATGCTGTGTTAGAAATGAAAGGTAGGATACTAGAAACAAACAAACCAACCAACCCACACACACGCACACGCACACACACGCAAAACAATCTGGGGGAGAAAAAAACAAAACTGATCTACAACTTTTGCTTGTTGAATCAGTTGGAAGAAAAACTTGCCTTTTTTTTTTTTTAATCCTCCCCTTTTGTATTCCCCTTATCTCTCTGTCTGTCTCTGTCTCTCTCGCGCCCCCCCCCCCCCCCCCCCCAAAAAAGAGCACTGCAAACCTGTTCAGACGTGTGTCGTGACACAAGACCCAACTGCACAGCACTCTTTTCCAAACAATTCATTTTTAACATCATGAAATGATCACTCGGTCTTACGAATTGTACGAGTTGCTCATCGACTCTCATGTAGTGTGAGGCGTTCCTAGCTTGTCTGCCTTAATCCATACATAAATCTATGTCTTGCAGTTGGATTTTTCATGTAGGCTCTGATTTTTGTAATTTTTTTTACTTTTGTATTGCCAAAGAAATTTGGCAATAATCATTTTATGAAAGTGGTTGTCGTGTAATCCTCTGATTGCTCTATGCTTGCCTACACGAGGCAGTGCTTTCCAAAGTATAACCGAAGGCTGGAAGCCGTTTTTAAAGATGAATGAATACATTTTGCAGTCGTGCCCTGAAGTCGTGCAAAACCTTGTACGTTGTTCCGTCACTGTAGAAAAGTCTTCAAAGGGACTTGGGTTTCGTGGCATGTTGATTCTGTCAGGACAGTTTTTTTTATTTGCATATTGATAGCTGCTTTTGTGAAGCTTTGACAGTTTTTAGAAGCTGGAATTTTTTACCAGGAGAATTTGAGGTAGACCTGGGTTACTGTCAAAGTAGTAATGACCTGGGGGGCTTCAGTTATCATCATCACCCCTGTAATTTCACAAAGCATTTCATACTTTGGCTCAGTTCTGCACTGTTTCGCAAGTGATTTAATTTTAGTAATGAATTTAGAGTATGGTTATCCTGTGTGTGCGTATAGAATTTTATTTTAAATGCTCCTAGTGTGGTAAGGATGTTAAACTTGCTGGGTCTGCAGTATCCCGATTTTTTTCCTTTAATAAAAAAAAAAAAAAAATATCCCTTCTGTCTTCCACCCCACACTTGTGTGTCTAATTTTTAAACAACCCAACCCCCTCCTTTTCTCTCTCTCTCTCCTGTTCTCTTCCCTTGGGGTATAACAAAAGCTATCACAATTTATGATTTGAGAGGTCACTTTTTTTAACCCCTGTTTCTCTCTCTCTTTTAAAATCTCTTTCGTGGCCAGATTTATTATGTATTTTTTTTTTGTATTAACTTTTGTTGTTTTCTCCCATTTATTTTTTGTTCCCCTCTTTTTTTGGTGCCGGGTGCAGCGAACTTCGCTCTCCCGGAGTCCGGCGAGGTTCTGGACAGCGTGACCTACGTGGAGCTGGAGAAGGACGAGGCGGAGAAGCTGGTGAAGCAGTACAACGAGGAGGGGAAGAAAGCGGGGCCCCCCCCGGAGAAGAGGTTCGACGGGCGCTCCGGAGGGTTCCGGGGCCGCGGAGGAGGAGGGGGCTTCCAGAGATACGACAACCGCGGGGGACCTCACGGGGGCAGAGGGGGATACCAGAGCAGAGGGGGCTCGGGAGGTGGCTACAGAGGAGGTAAGGGGCTCAGAATGTGTGGCTGTGGGATATCAGACTGACGAATTATATATAAAAACCCCAGAGACCTATCCAAGGCAGCAGGGCAGTACAGTTACAACGCAAGGTTCATATGTTAAATAGTGTAGTTTACAGTAAGTGAGATGGAACAAGTATCTACAGTGATTAGTGCCTTAGCTGAGGATCCAACATGTTGCTTAGGTCAGCTGATGCCGTTCACAGTAGGAGGGATAGGGAAGTCCCTCTCCTCTAATGCAGGGGTGGCCAAAATTGGCCCTTTCAGTCCTGGTCTTTGTAACTACCTTGTCCTGATTTTTTTTTTTTTTTTTTTTTTTTTTTTAATTGAACCAATTAAAAGCTGAATTGGCTCGTTAATTGTTCTAGTTTTAAGTCTCCAGTGGAATATGCCTTGTTTTTCTACTCTGCAGGCTATAACCGCGGCGGCTACAATCAGAACCGCTGGGGCAACAACCGGGACGGGGGCCATGGGGGGCGAGGCGGCTACAACCGGAACCAGCAGCATGGGGGGGGGTACAGCCACAACCGCACTTCCAGCTACAAGGGCGCCGGTGGAGGGGGGGGAGCCTCTGGGGGTTACAACCAGGTGAGTGACAGCGGAATGCAGGGCGGATGACAATTCCATTTTGGAAGAGGCGGTGTGGTCCACTGGTTAAAGTCCAGGTCTTGGCACCAGAAGGACCCCGGTTCAAATCCCACCTCTGCCACTGACTTGACTCGCTGCGTGTGATCCTGAGCGAGTCACTTCACCTCCTTGTGCTCCGTCCTGTGGATGAGATGTTAAATCAACGTCCTATTGGAAGTGACTTTGCATATAATGCACAGTTCACAGCCTGCCTTTGTAAAGCGCTTTGTGATGGTCCACTGTGAAAGGCTCTATGTAAAAATAGATTTATTATTATTTCTAATCCCAGTTCCCTTTTTTCTTGTTTTTATGGCACAGTCATTATTAAAGTTTATGCCGCAGGCTTGACCTGACCGGTTCATTAAACTGTGTACAGTATTTCATTGTTCAATAAAGCCTTTGTTGTAAAATGATTTGAAATAGGTTTGCACAGCATGATCAGTTTGCATTAAAAAGGGAATTTGGGGTTAGAATTGGAATTTATAAAGTGGAATTGACCCCATGAATCGGACTGCTGTGGAATAGGAATCTCGTTAAGGTGATAGTTTTTCATACTGGGGAAGGTGGGGGGAACGGGACTACAAAGCAGTGTGTGATTCAATACGTTAACGAAACAATTTTTATCCAGCTTCTGTAACCAGAAACCTGACCCCAAGCTGGCATGTGTAAGAAATACTTACAAGTGTGTTTTTTTCTTTCTCCTTGTATGTGTCAGGCCCAGGCCTACAACCAAGGCTACAACCAGGGCAACTACAACCAGGGCTACAATTACGCTGGCTACAGCCAGGGCTACAGCCAGCCCGCTGCCGCAGCTGCCACCACCGGGCACAGCTACAGCCAGCAGCCGGCCCAGCCCTCAACGCAGCAACAGCAGACCTACAACCAGCAGTACCAGCAGGTAGAGGCAGCCTTACAAGGGTGTCCTGGGAGGTGGCAGGCGCTAGAGCAGGGGTCTCCAGTCCTGGTCCTAGAGGACTTCCTACACAGCACTCAATTGCTTGATTGAACAGTGTCAGCAAACGAAGAGCTTGAAAATGAATGCCAAGTTTAATCACCTTTATTAGTTCAGTGAAGGGTTCAGTTGAGCGCTGCGTTGGAACGGAAACCAGCAGACTCACGGCGTGCCTCTAGGAACAGGGTTGGGAAACCCTGCTCTACAGCAGGGCTCTCCAGTCCTGGAGAGCCAGTGTCCCTCCTGGTTTTAGTTCCAGCTGTACCCTAAATTTGACAAGTTAAGCTTCTAATAAGCACTTAATTGGTCCAGTTAAGTAATTTAGGCTACAGTTGAAACAAAACCCAGGAGGGACAGCAGCCCACCAGGACTGGAGACCCCTCTGTCCTGCTGCACTTTCAGTATACTTTTTGAAAGTTTAAATTAATTGGCCAAACTTTGCCTCATGATGTATTGCCTTCAAGTTTAGGCAAACAGAAAAATGGATTAATTTGTTGCGTTTTTATATATTTTTTTTATATATTTAATTGCCCTCATCTGCTCTCTTTACTCAAGTGGTCCTAAACCTCATCTCCATCACTTCACAAGTGATGCCGACCCCTTCTGTATGAACCTGTGCTGGTTTCACATTCTTGTTCACTGATTTTTTTTTTTTGTTGTTTTCCCTCTCTCTCTCTCTGTCTCTCTCTCTCTCTCTCTAACCAGTATGCCCAGCAGTGGAGTCAGTATTACCAGAACCAGAGCCAGTGGAACCAGTACTACAGCAATTACCCCAACTACTCGGGCAGCACAGGGACTGGCTCAGGGGCCCAGTAAACCTCCCCAAGCAGGGTTTCACTCTGGGGCTGGTCCTTCTACCCCTCCATGGCCCCTCCTCTCCATCTCCTTCCTCGAGGGGAGGGATTGGCGCGTGCGTTTAGGATGGCAACTTTTTTTTTGACCGGGGATAAAAACCGTCCCCAAGCAGGAGTTTACTTGGGGACTGGTCCTTCGCTACCCTCATGGCCCCTCTCTCCATCTCTCCCGAAGGTGAGGGATTTGCGCGTTGAAAAAAAACGCAACTGGGGGGGGGGGGGCGGGGGGGTGCCTTTTTTAATTTGACCGTCAAACCTGCTTAAATTTAGTTTTTTAAAAATGCAAGAGTTTGTTGGGTGTAACTGATTTGCAGCTGAGTTTTTTCTAGTTTGTTTTAATTCATTTAATTGGAGGGGGAAACTTATTTTTTAAAATCTTTTTTATTTTTTTTTTGATTGGGTTTAGCAAATGTTTTATTGTTTAAACTTTAATCTCAAATTGGTGAGGAGGGGTAGGGGGGGGGGGGGTTTGCCAGCTATGTAGCTGCTGCTTTTGAAGTAGTGCTGATACATTTGTAAATCTCCCTTTGTGTGTGTGTTCCTTAAGAAAATAAGATGTTAATTTTCAATGCCCTCTGTGATGAATAAAAATCCTTTTTTTTTTATATATATATATTCCAATGACAGTTGTGTTGGCGAGATGTATTTGAAAAAAAAAAAAAACCTTTTTCCTGCATCAGAATACTTTTCCTGCTGTCTCTTGTAATGCTGCCATTTATTTTGCAAACTTTTTATTGTCAATGTGATTTAACATTATTTAAAAAAACAAAAAAAAAAACAAACAAGAAACACCTTTTTTGAAATTGTTTTGGTTCATTTCCCCAGGTTTTAGGTGCACCCTTTTAGTTGTTAATATCCTGAAATCTCTGTTTTGCTTGATTAAGTTTTTTTAAGTAAAACTGCAAATGACTTCTGTTTTTTTTTTTTTTTTTCCCTGTAAACTGCACATTGCTTCTGTTGTGTCAGATGGAAACACATTTTTGTATTTGAGAATATAATCGAAGAACTCGTTATACCCTTGTGTGGGCCTGCTTTCTTTTAAATTCTGTTTATTTTATGTGAGCTTCACGTTTCTTTAATTGAAATATCCTTCATATCCCCCTGTTTTCAGTGTAGCCCAGCTGTGCGGAAATTGACAGTGGGGTACATAAGCTGTATTGACAACTTTCTGATTATGTTGGTAGAATCTGGGGGTGCAGGGTCTATGTGTTGTATAAAAGCTTTTGTGTGTGTTTATCCTGGTACATGTTTTAATGCACTACTTGTATGATGCGTAAGATCAAACCATTTTTCATGCTTGACTGCTTTAAGTTAGTTAGGGACTGTGTTTTCACACCAACGATAAAACTAATTCAAGAACCACTTCTAGTGAGCTGCGCTTTTGGTTTTGAATCGCGATACGATTCATATGATACGATATTCTCATGGAAAGTATCGGTCAGGGGATTATTAGTATTTTCACAATAAAAATAAAATGTTACCTGTCTCGTTTCAAAACCTGTGATGGTGCCCTGGAGATTTCCATAGGTGAGTAATTTATTATTATTGTTGTTATTATTATTATTCAGTCATTTAGGAGAAGAAAGATTTTATTCAAATGGATTTAGAGACTATAGGGGTGAGCTATGCATCGCAACTGCTGCTGCAGTCCTGTAGGACCCCAGGCTCGCCTGAAGGAGGGTAAGAGACTTGATCGGGGTCGCACACAGCGGCTCAGCGGCTGGGGTTGAACCTGGGCTCTGCTGGTCACAAAGCCCTTTCACCGCTGGACCCGCCAAGCATCTTAAACGGATCTCTGCAGTGGATAGTTCAATTCATTGAAAGTGTTTTAAGTTTCAAGTTGGGTTGATCAAAACCAGCTCCCTGTATTTTAAATGAAATTAAATTTAAAGGTTTAAGGCACACACACACACGGTAATATTTCGACAGTGAAATAAACATTCTGCATTTTGCAAAGTCTACACTGAAGAACAACTGCATGTATCGCAGCACTGCTTAAAGGAACGAGCTGTGAAGACCGGGCTGAAATAATCGAATCCACTTCGCTTGGCACACAAAAATTGACTCTAAAATTAACGGTTTGGTGGTCCAGGGGTTAGAGAGAGAGAGACTTGGGTGCAAATCCAGGCTCAGACGTATGTGTGTGTGTGACCTTAAGCTTTGAATAAAGGCGTCTGCTTAATGAAATAAGAAGAAAAGCGTTTACCCTATCCAATACTCGAAGCGCAACCAGGACCAGAGGACATAATGTGGAAAGACAGGGACAGAGACCCTTCTTCACACAGAGTGGCGAGGGGGTGGAAGGGGTCACCTAGTCGTGATGATATCGAAGCAGTGGACTGACGCTCACTAGACCGGACAGCGTTATTTCCCTATAATATTTTTGAACATTAATTAGCGGTTTTAGATCATTAGACTGCCTCAACACGTACAGGACCTTGCACATTAACTGCGCGGTTAACATTTTAAAACTAAATGCTGTTCATTGTGTTCGTGTCTCTATAACCAAATGCAAATTAAGCAGGTGCACTGCAGCAGACACCTGCGTGCATCGCCATAGCAGGCAAACTGCAAATCTGCGATCCATTAGGCACGGCTGCTCGACTCGTCGAGGGCTGCGCGTTTGCTTTGGGTTACGGGAGTGGAGAACACAGCACGCCGCAATAATTCTGGACCGGGTTCGTGTCGTTCCGCCCCAGTGTAAAACATTAACTGTGCGGGGCCGTTTCCTGGTACCGCCTGACGGTTCAGTTCTAGATTCGGGATCCGGAGACCGCTAATCATCCCTGCTTGATAATGGCGGGAGAGACGGCGAGGAGGATTCAGATTCTGGAGTAGGTTTTGTTGTTATATATAAAAAAAAAAGCAATACATTAATTATGCAAACACGCGTGACTAATGCCAACTTTTTCCAGTATATTTTATATGCAACATGTATGTATTTAAACAAACTGCGACATTTGGTACGCTAAAGGCGGTTCTCTCCCCTGTTTTTATAGGGTTAGTTTACCATGGTTTGTTTTTAATATGCTTTACCAGACCTCTCTGTGCTTTACAATGCTTCACCAGACCTCTCTGTGCTTTACAATGCTTCCCTATGCTTTACCAGACCTCTCTGTGCTTTACAATGCTTCCCTATGCTTTACCAGACCTCTCTGTGCTTTACAATGCTTCCCTATGCTTTACCAGACCTCTCTGTGCTTTACAATGCTTCCCTATGCTTTACCAGACCTCTCTGTGCTTTACAATGCTTCCCTATGCTTTACCAGACCTCTCTGTGCTTTACAATGCTTCCCTGTGCTTTACCAGACCTCTCTGTGCTTTACAATGCTTCCCTGTGCTTTACCAGATCTCTCTGTGCTTTACAATGCTTCCCTATGCTTTACCACACCTCTCTGTGCTTTACAATGCTTCCCTATGCTTTACCAGACCTCTCTGTGCTTTACAATGCTTCCCTGTGCTTTACCAGACCTCTCTGTGCTTTACAATGCTTCCCTGTGCTTTACCAGACCTCTCTGTGCTTTACAATGTTTCCCTATGCTTTACCAGGCCTCTCTGTGCTTTACAATGCTTCCCTATGCTTTACCAGACCTCTCTGTGCTTTACAATGTTTCCCTATGCTTGTTGTGCTTTTACTATGGGACACTTTGATAAGGCCCCCGTCTCTCTGTGTAGGTACCCTGGCTCGCTGGGTGAGCCCTCGGCTCTTGGCGTGGCTCTGGATGCGGGTGCAAGGAGTGTGGAGTTTACTGGTCTATGCAGTTGGTTGGTTTCACAGCTGAAGAGTGTGTGTCCCTCCATTGAGGAGAGCATCAACCCAACACAGGGTGAGAGCTCGCCCTGACTACAGGTGCTACTAATAATAACAGTAACAATATTATCATCACAGTGAACACAGCGTCATTGAATCTGTGACGTTGCTTTTACTGTTTCTATTGAAGACCCCGAGAGAGACTTCTAGTGGAAACGTCTGCCGTTGAATTTCTGAAGTTTCTTTCAGTGTTTCTAACCTCTTGACCTTTGGTTGTCCTGCAATCACAGCTGAATGATAAAACAGTCTGAGCGCTGACCTGTCGACCCTTTGACCCCTGCCCTCTGGTGTCCTGCACAGGTCCAGAGGAGGCGGACAGCTTTCAGCTGGAGGTGAGCGGCTTGGTCAGTGAGCTGCACTGCCCCTACACAGCCCTGACCACTGGAGAAGTGACCACACGACTGACCAGCAGGGACAACTGTCACATGCTGCTGGGTGAGTCCCTGCCACTCAGCACAAGGGCTGTCTGTCTTCTATTGCGTCAAGAGATGTCAGTGTGTGTCTATACCTGTCTTATTGAACTTAGTACATTTTCTATAGAAGGCACTGAGAAAGACTTCTAGTGGAAACGTTTGCCATTGAGTTTATGAAGTTTCTTTCAGTATCTATTGAAGACATTGAGAAAACCATTCAAACCAGTGAAACTCCCGTCCGGTCCTTGCAGAGTTCCTAATATCAGAGCTGCAGGCGGCACGCATCCTCAAGGCAAGAGAGCCTCCCCCAGTGGAGACAGACAGAGTCGGAGAGGAGTTCAGGGGAGAGATGCAGCTCCTCTGTCAAGCCCTGGAGATCAAACCTGAGTCCCTCCACAACCCAGCCCTGCTCACTGAGGTTCAGAACACGGTGAGCCACTAGCTGCGTTTCTCAGTCCTGTGTCTACAGAGTCATTTCTTCAGCAAGTTGCCTGTATATTGTGATGGGAAGATTTGAATCAATGGGCTGATGCTGCTGCATTCTGTCCAGTGTATTCAGATATTTTATTATCCAGTGTACATTTCATTATGCATATTGTAACTTAACATATTGTCAAATAAAACAATTTACTGGCCAGAATTTATCATCTTATCAGAATTCCTTGTGTGTCTGTATGTGGGTGTATATTTGTCTCTGTGTTGTGTGTGTGTGTGTGTGTCTCTGTGTTGTGCGTTGATGTGTGTGTGTCTGTGTTTTCTCTGCAGGTGTCCCTGCGTCTCCACGCTCTCCCAGACAGTGGGGTGATGAACCCTCTTCAGAAGAGGCAGCTGGACCCTGAGCTCTGGGTATGAGATCACAGTCCAGGGATTCACTAGGGGGTGCTCACAGATACAATTTGCATTGATACGGGAACTTTTAGCTCGACTTGTCGAGTAACGCGCAGTATGAGTGCAGTATCAGTGCAGTAAATTTGCAGTAAGTGTGCAGTATCTGTCCGCAGGGTCGGCTGGCTGCAGTGAGCCAGGCTCTCCGGGTGGAGTACGAGTGCCGCATGCGCATGCTGATCAAACGCTTCCAGGTCACCGTGCAGTCCTTCCACTGGGGAGAGCGGGGCGAGGTGAGAGAATACACCCTACACACTGCACCCTGCACCCTATAAGCTATACACTGCATCCTGCACCCTATACACTGTATACTGCATCCTGTACACTGCACCCTACACCCTACACACTATACACTGCACACTGCACCCTATAAACTATACACTGTACACTGCACCCTATACACTATACACTGCACACTGCACCCTTTACACTGTACACTGCACCCTACACACTGTACACTATACACTATACACTATACACTGCACCCTGCACACTGCACTTTACACACTGCACCCTGCACATTATACACTACACACTCTGCACTGCACCCTGTACACTACACAGTGTACCCTGCACTCTGCACTGCACCCTGTACACTACACAGTGTACCCTGCACTCTGCACTGCACCCTGTACACTACACAGTGTACCCTGCACTCTGCACTGCACCCTATACACTCCCCCTCTCTCCTGTCTCTCTCAGGCCAGCAGTTCCTCCATGTCCTCGGTGATCTCCCCTCTCGAAGCCGCTCTCTCGTCCGTCTCTGTGGTGTCTCTGTCCCACCTGCTAGCTGCTCGCGAGGACGTGTCCCGAATCGTGAAGACAAGCAGCGGGATGTCCCGGCTGGGGACAAGCTGCGCTGTCAACAAGGTGGGTCCCCTGCCCCCCCCCCCCCCCCCCCCCCCCCCCCCCCCCCCAAAAAAAAAGAACCCCAAAAAACAAACAATTGCAGTTAACAAAATACAACATTGTCTCTACTGTCAGATGATAAGCCAGCTATTATTATTTTACTTTATATTTTCTGTAATGTAAAATTTTATACACAAAGAATTTCAGCAGGGCTGGAAATCGGACTCCTGTTGCGCAGCAGGTTCACCCATTCCAGGTTTTACTACCAGCTTGATAAGCCACAGGGTGTGCCGGTAACAAGCTCATGTTTTAGTCCTCGTAAAAGAAAAAAAAAACAGGAACAGATCAAACTGCTATGCAGTGGGAGTCTTATTGCTATACCTGGAATCTGATTATAACTCTCCCACTCCTCCCAGGTTCTGATGGGCAGTGTTCCTGATCGGGGGGGCCGACCCGGGGAGATCGAACCCCCCATGCCATCCTGGGAGGGGCGCAGGGAGGGGGGGCACCAGGGACATCACCACCAGAGGCGATGGGGAAGGAAAAGGAAAGCCAAATAGAGTCGCAATACCTGTCATGACCACTGGGTGGCACAGGTCCACGAGCACACGGTCAAGCCAGATCATTATGGATATATATTATATATATATAATATATATATATAAATATATATATATATATATATATATATATATATATATAATTAAAAAAAAATAAATAGTTAAGGGAGCGTTTGATCACCAAAGATAAAGAATATTTAATTTCAGGTATTTGAGTTTGCCTTCCTTACTGTTAAATGGAATCGTTTTCATTAGAGTTTCTTTCAGAAAAAGTTTGTAACTTTTTAGTAGGATGAATATTAGGGCTGTAGCGAATCGCTGTGTCTTGAAGGAATCGTGATATTGTCATACCTGTGATACGAGACCACAGCACGGCTGCTCGCTGTCGCTAAAGAACTACAGCTCCCATCATCCCTCACCATTGCCAGCAGGTAGGGAGGCATGCTGGGAAATGTAGTTCTAGTTAGGCGCATATTGTTTCATAGAGATAGCCTCCTTCAGGACAGTCGGCTGTATCGCGACCTGCACTTAGATATTGTGACACTAGTGTGTCGCTACACCCTTAATAATAATAATAATAATAATAATAATAATAATGATGTTTGTGTCAGATTTAAGTGACGCTGCATTAAGAGTATACTGTATTGTGATTGTTATCATTATTATATATGACTGATTCATTTTCCTTCTTTTGTTTCATTAAAAGTGTTGTTCTAAGAGGAGCAGTAAACGAGTAGAATGTGCTTTTATTGGAATATATTTGTGGAGTGGTTGCTGGGCTCTCGAGTTTATAGGTGTGTTTGTTTTCAAACTGCAGATTCATGTAGTACAGGGTTGAGGAACTCAAGCTGCTCATATGAATGTTTGCTTCTATAAATGCATGTTTTATAATTTTGTCTTTCCCATGGTGATGTAGTCACTTTTCATTTTAGTATATGTTTTATGGTTGCCAGATGTATGTGTAAGGTATACCAGACCCCTCTGTGCTTTACAATGCTTCCCTATGCTTTACCAGACCTCTCTGTGCTTTACAATGCTTCCCTATGCTTTACCAGACCTCTCTGTGCTTTACAATGCTTCCCTATGCTTTACCAGACCTCTCTGTGCTTTACAATGCTTCCCTATGCTTTACCAGACCTCTCTGTGCTTTACAATGCTTCCCTATGCTTTACCAGACCTCTCTGTGCTTTACAATGCTTCCCTGTGCTTTACCAGACCTCTCTGTGCTTTACAATGCTTCCCTATGCTTTACCAGACCTCTCTGTGCTTTACAATGCTTCCCTATGCTTTACCAGACCTCTCTGTGCTTTACAATGCTTCCCTGTGCTTTACCAGACCTCTCTGTGCTTTACAATGCTTCCCTATGCTTTACCAGACCTCTCTGTGCTTTACAATGCTTCCCTATGCTTTACCAGACCTCTCTGTGCTTTACAATGCTTCCCTATGCTTTACCAGACCTCTCTGTGCTTTACAATGCTTCCCTGTGCTTTACCAGACCTCTCTGTGCTTTACAATGCTTCCCTGTGCTTTACCAGACCTCTCTGTGCTTTACAATGCTTCCCTGTGCTTTACCAGACCTCTCTGTGCTTTACAATGCTTCCCTGTGCTTTACCAGACCTCTCTGTGCTTTACAATGCTTCCCTATGCTTTACCAGACCTCTCTGTGCTTTACAATGCTTCCCTACCTGCTTTACCAGCTTTACCTCTCTGTGCTTTACAATGCTTCCCTATGCTTTACCAGACCTCTCTGTGCTTTACAATGCTTCCCTGTGCTTTACCAGACCTCTCTGTGCTTTACAATGCTTCCCTATGCTTTACCAGACCTCTCTGTGCTTTACAATGCTTCCCTATGCTTTACCAGACCTCTCTGTGCTTTACAATGCTTCCCTGTGCTTTACCAGACCTCTCTGTGCTTTAAAATGCTTCCCTATGCTTTACCAGACCTCTCTGTGCTTTACAATGCTTCCGTATGCTTTACCAGACCTCTCTGTGCTTTACAATGCTTCCCTGTGCTTTACCAGACCTCTCTGTGCTTCACAATGCTTCCCTATGCTTTACCAGACCTCTCTGTGCTTTACAATGCTTCCCTATGCTTTACCAGACCTCTCTGTGCTTTACAATGCTTCCCTATGCTTTTGTCATGGCTGAAACAAAATCACTTCAGTACTTTAAAATTGAAATATATCTTTAAATACAATATGTTTAATGTTTACCCCCCACCCCCCACCCCACCCCGGTCCAAGCAAGTGTAGTCGTTCAACACAATTGTCCAAAAAAAATATATATATATATATAATATGAATTCAATTTACAAATAAATCTGTACAAACATAAGAAATATATTCCGATATCAAGTGTCCCGGAGATATATTCGAACCAGCAGCATCGGAGTCTTTATCCTTGAGTGAGGGATGCAGTTCAATACAGATGACTGTGCAGAACTACATTCAGAGTCTGCCCTCCGGCGTGCCTGAAAGACCCCGCGTTCCAAATCAGCAGGCAGAGATAGGGGGCTTGCAAGTGTGTGTCTTAATTGTGTTTTCCTGTGAAACAATTAAAATACAATGTCTGATGAGGAAAGATTTTGAGGAATTTTTTGATTTTTAAATAAAAGTTCCATCAGCTGTAAGCTTTTTCTAATGCTACATTTAAAACAAACACAAACATTGTAAACACTGTTTCTTTTCTTCTGAATGCACGACTCAAAATAAATTAATTCAGTGGACGGAACGTGTTTGTCTGTCTGCCTCTCCCTCTCCCTCCATACTCTCCACGCCCCTCTCACTCTATCACTCTCTCCACTCCTCACTCCACAGTCCCCCCTCTCATTCTCCACAGACTCACCTCTCTCCTCTATCCCTCTCTCCACTCTTCACTCCACACTCCCCTCTCTAGACACACTCCCCATCTCTCTTTCTCCACTCTCCTCTCTCACTCTCCCCTCCCCCTCTCTCCACACACTCCCCTCTCTCACTCCTTTCTCCCTCACCACTCCCCCTCTCTTCCTCTCCCCTCTCCTTCCTCTCTCTCCACACCTCCCCCCCCCCCCCCCTCTCTCTCTCTCTCAAGTCTTGTCACTGTGCAGGTGCAAGGCCTCCATCTTTCCCAGCAGGAGTGAGTCAGACGGCTTTGTATTTAGTGAGGACCCCCGGGCCCTCAGCTCCTCCAGCTCCCTCTGCAGGCAGGAGTGTGTGGCGCAGTGAGCAGTGTTCTCCAGCGTGAGGCGCTCCAACATCTGGACAGCCAGACAGACAAAGTAAAAAATTTACAAACGAGGTTTCTTGGACCTAGTACGAGCTAGTGTGTGTTAAAATTATAATCAACGTTTGCACTATCGCTTTTGTATCACATTTCTGACCTCTGCATTGGATTTCAAACAGGTATTTTTAATAGAATAATTGTTTGCTGCAACCCCTTTGATATTGCCTGTATATAATAACACACAACACAATACATGGTGCCATGCAAGACATAAGCGGGTTTTTAGTCCACTGTCTCCTCTCTCGCTCCTCTCCCTCTACCTTCTCTGCTGCCTGTAATCTGTCCAGCAGGACTGCCAAGTCTAGCTGTGTGTCCTCACTCCCTCCTGCCCCCCTCCACACCCCCGGCTCTGTCTGAGTGGATCGGTCCGACTGCACTGGGGCCCTGAGAGTTGGGGCCCCACCGCCGGGCAGAGTGGTACGATCTGAAGCCTCGCTGTGAGGGAACACAAAGGTGTCTTCTTCGGAGCCTGAGTTGAAAAAAACAAAACAAGAACAGCTAGGAATGCGCTTTTTTTTTTCGTTTTTTTTTGTGTAATTTCAAAACTTTTTTTTTTTGGTCAAATTTTGTTTTAGAACATAAGTAATCTTCATGCCTCAAGCCTGCCCTGTACTGGAGGGAGCACCCTTTCTTCGTATTGCTCAGTGAGGAGATTTCTGGTAAACAGGCTGTGGTTTTTTTTTTACCTAATATTTGTTGTGACATCTTCCCCAGGCTGGCACAGGAAACCAGCGCTGGGCTAGTTCTTAACAGAAGTGACACCCCCCTGGGTCTCTTTCTCTCTTGAACACAATGTGGGGAACACTCCCCAATGCCTGATAGAAACACAGCTCCACGCACCTCACTGTACCTTCAGCACGCTGATGCAGAAAGACACCGCTCTCCAGAGAGTCAGCGTGTCTCTGTGTGTCTGTATACAGTAGTGTGTGTCTCAGTGACGATGTCTGTGAGTGTCTGTGAGTGTGTGTCTCAGTGACGATGTCTGTGAGTGTCTGTGAGTGTGTGTGTGTGTGTGTGTGTGTGTGTGTGTGTGTGTCTCAGTGACAGCGTGTCTCAGTGACGATGTCTGTGAGTGTGTGTCTCAGTGACAGCGTGTCTCAGTGACGATGTCTGTGAGTGTCTGTGAGTGTGTGTCTCAGTGACGATGTCTGTGAGTGTCTGTGAGTGTGTGTCTCAGTGACAGCGTGTCTCAGTGACGATGTCTGTGAGTGTGTGTCTCAGTGACAGCGTGTCTCAGTGACGATGTCTGTGAGTGTGTGTGTGTGTGTGTCTCAGTGACAGCGTGTCTCAGTGACGATGTCTGTGAGTGTCTGTGAGTGTGTGTCTCAGTGACAGCGTGTCTCAGTGACGATGTCTGTGAGTGTGTGTCTCAGTGACAGCGTGTCTCAGTGACGATGTCTGTGAGTGTGTGTGTGTGTGTGTGTGTCTCAGTGACAGCGTGTCTCAGTGACGATGCCTGTGTGTCTGTGAGTGTGTGTCTCAGTGACAGCGTGTCTCAGTGACGATGTCTGTGAGTGTGTGTCTCAGTGACAGCGTGTCTCAGTGACGATGTCTGTGAGTGTGTGTGTGAGTGTGTCTCAGTGACAGCGTGTCTCAGTGACGATGTCTGTGAGTGTCTGTGAGTGTGTGTCTCAGTGACGATGTCTGTGAGTGTGTGTGTGTGTGTGTGTGTGTGTGTCTCAGTGACAGCGTGTCTCAGTGACGATGTCTGTGAGTGTGTGTCTCAGTGACAGCGTGTCTCAGTGACGATGCCTGTGAGTGTCTGTGAGTGTGTGTCTCAGTGACAGCGTGTCTCAGTGACGATGTCTGTGAGTGTGTGTGTGTGTGTGTGTGTCTCAGTGACAGCGTGTCTCAGTGACGATGTCTGTGAGTGTGTGTGTGTGTGTGTGTGTGTGTGTGTGTGTGTGTGTGTGTCTCAGTGACAGCGTGTGTGTCAGTGACGTGTCTGTGTGTGTGTGTGTGTGTGTGTGTGTGTGTGTGTGTGTGTGTCTCAGTGACAGCGTGTCTCAGTGACGATGTCTGTGAGTGTGTGTGTGTGTGTGTGTCTCAGTGACAGTGTGTCTCAGTGACGATGCCTGTGAGTGTGTGTCTCAGTGACAGCGTGTCTCAGTGATGATGTCTGTGAGTGTGTGTGTGTGTGTGTGTGTGTGTGTGAGTGTGTGTGTGTGTGTGTGTGATCTCAGTGACAGCGTGTCTCAGTGACGATGTCTGTGAGTGTGTGTGTGTGTGAGTGTGTGTGTGTGTCTCAGTGACAGCGTGTCTCAGTGACGATGTCTGTGAGTGTGTGTGTGTGTGTGTGTGTGTCTCAGTGACAACGTGTATTATTATTATCATTATTGTTATTGTTAAGATTTTATTTTTTTATTTTTTTTCATTTTTTTATTATTATTTTTTTTTTCTTTCCAAAGTTTTAAACTGCTGCTGCTTCGAGGCTGTGTGCCTGATCAGGTTCTGACTGGACAGGTCACAAGCTGGATACATTGGCTGTCAGATGCTGAAAACATTTTGCTGCTGCATCCTTGCAATTGGTGCCGTGACGCATTTTTCGATAAAACCTTTGGAAATCTCCTTCTTGGGAACCGGTGAAGCGATTGATCTGACACTTGGCAAATATCATCAGCATCCAAACCCGCATCAAGTTTGCGAAGCAGAAGTTTCTGCGATAAATTTTAATGTTGAAATGGCTGCCACAAATCTTATAAAATGCGTCCTTAACAGCAAGCTGCTGCTATTTGAACACTGTCTGACCAACAAACTCCAAACATGGTAGTTATTGTCCCAGTAACCATGGGATACAAATATGTCAAAAAGGTTACGTTTTATAAAACAAGATGGCCACCAGGTGTATGTTTACATCTGAAATTTCAAACTGCCTCAGTTGACAAACGGTTTACTTGACTAACTCCAAACTTCACCAGCATCATCCTTGACACTGTAGCGATACAACTGACTTTTAAGAAACTCACGTTAAACAAGACGGCTGCCTGACGCATTTTTGAAAAAAAAAAAAACTTTCAAAATCTTCTTGTGTGGAACAGGTGAAGTTGCTGATTCTAAACATTGAGAACTAAACACGCTTAGATGGGTACTGATACTGGGGCTTGGGAGTTCTAGTTATTATTATTATTATTATTATTATTATTATTATTATTATTATTATTATTATTATATAATTTATTAATTTATTTATGTATTTATTAGCAGCAGACTTACAGCTGTATACAAAAAATATCTATCAAGAATTACAGTACAATGAAGAGCAAGATACAAAATACAATGTCTTCAGTCCTAATAAGAGCAAATACAAAACACAGCATGATTTGATATCAGGGCAGTGCAAGAGCAGATAACAGTGCTGATAGTCCCATCAGGGTTAGATAAGTGTGTGTGTGTGTGTTTGTCTCATAAATGTACTTGTAGCAGCTCACAGCACACTGCTGACCACAGAAAGTGCTGCAGAAATCATGTGACTTCCTTTTCACTGATGGGCGATCGCAGAAGAGTGGGAGAAAATGCAAGATATGTGATCGTAACATTCTGCCTCTAGGAAGGGGAGAGCGGGGAAGAGAGAGTGAGTGAGGGGAGGAGGGTGCTTCTCTATACTCACTCCAGGATTGGCTCTTGCTGTTGGTGTCAGACCCAGCTGGGGTTGAAGGGCATGATGGGAAAGAACTGTCGCTCACTGACATCTTCAACCTCTTCTTGCACTCTTGGGATACCAGGTCCTTGCAGTGCCGGTGACAGTTCACCCCGCAGTCTGAAAATACAGACCCCACCAACAGCTCTGAAACCAGCCATAAAACCAGCTCTGAAATCAGCCCCGAAACTAGCTCTGAAACCAGCCATAAAACCAGCTCTGAAACCAGCCATAAAACCAGCTCTGAAACTAGCTTTGAAACCAGCTCTGAAACCTGCCCCGAAATCAACTCTAAAACAACCATGAAACTAGCTTTGAACCCAGGCCTGAAACCACCTCTTAAACCAGCTCTGAAAGCAGCCCTAATACCAGCTCTGAAACCAGCCCCAAAACTAGCTTTGCAACCAGCTCTTAAACCAGCTCTGAAACAGCCCTGAAACTGTCTTTGAAACCAGCCCCGAAACCAGAATGGACAGAATGAATCTAGTTGCTGATTAAAAGTAAATGAATAAATAAGTAAATAACTGTGTTTGGGAATTCAGTTGAACTTTGTGCAGTATGGATGAGAAACACGATAAGAGCTGTCTTGCTGTGTCACAGCTTAGTTTTGCAGTGACTCTCACAGATGTTCGTTTGCTGTCTGCATGCAGTACCGTACTTTGGTGCTCTGGAAACATTGTGACATCGATTCATTTATAGCGCCCTGATATAAATTAAACATGTAGTATAACGACTCCCTCTGAGATTCGAATCCTTTCACAGATTCGAGGGACCCCGGAACCATTTCAATTCCAAAAACATTCCAGATAAGTAGCGGCTGTGTCCGTACCTCTGCAGCGATATCCTTGCTTGATCACACCCCAGAGCTGAAACACAGAGAGGAAACACACATGGATACATCAGCAGCAAAATCTGCCCCCTTGACTTTTTATGGTATTTGCAACCAATCTGAGTGGTTCTGACCCCCCAGGTTCCACACACCTCTATGTTTCTGCCTCCCCCACGCACCCACCCATGCTGTTCCCATGGTTACACTATGCATTTACCCTGGTTCGCTTTACCAGACCTCTCTGTGCTTTACAATGCTTCCCTATGCTTTATCAGACCTCTCTATGCTTTACAATGCTTGCCTATGCTTTGCCAGACCTCTCTGTGCTTTACAATGCTTGCCTATGCTTTGCCATGCTTTCACTTTGCTTTACAATGCTTCCATATGCTTTGCCATGCTTTCACTGTGCTTTTTTACACTTTGCTGTGCTCTTACTGTGGGGAATATTTATTAGGGCTCCCACTATCCTGTCTCCACCACTCCAGTCACTCACAAAGCCGTTGCAGGTGTCGCAGAACGTGGGTTTCTTGTAAGTTGTCTCTTGGAAATTGTGCACAAAGTTCAGGCCCAACTTCGCACAGATGGAGATCCCGCGCATGAAGTAACTTGTGATTTCATCGTGGCTGATCAGACCCACGCTGGAGAGGAGAGGAGAGGAGTAAGAGGCAGGGCAGGGGAGAGAGGGAAAGGGAAGGAGAGGAGTAAGAGGGAAGGAGAGGAGTAAGAGGCAGGGTGGGGTAGAGAGGGAGAGAGAAGGAGAGGAGGGGAGAGGAGTAAGAGGCAGGGTGGGGGAGAGAGGGAGAGAGAAGGAGAGGAGAGGATTTAGAGCCAGCATTGGGGATCTTAGAATTTAAAGTTTGGAGAAGCCACTATTGTGATGTCACACTGCTGCAAAAAAACTTGGTAAGGGGGAGTGGAAAATGCAGAACATAATCCCTCTCCCCTGTCTCCTCTCCCCTCTCTCCTCTCTCCTCTCCCCTCTCCCCTCCCCCTCTCTCCTTTCTCCTTTCTCCTCTCCCCTCTCTCCTCTCCTCTCCCCTCTTTCCTCTCACCGCTCTCGATCCTGTAGGCAGTACGAGAAGGGGAAGCTGGCTGCGATCTTCTCAAAATCCTCCTGGGAGATGTAGCCATCCTGATTGGGGTCGTAGTTCTTTATCACGGACTGCAGGGGGTGACAGATGCGTATTC
>NC_054573.1:2400710-2415710 GCF_017654505.1 Polyodon spathula | reverse complement strand
GAGAACTCTCTGACTCTCTCGATCTGCTCTCTCTCCTCCGAGATGAGAGAGAGCGCTCTACCTAAGAGAGGAGAGAGAGGGGGAGATGAGGAGAGAGAGAGAGAGAGAGAGAGAGAGAGAGAGAGAGAGAGAGAGAGAGAGAGGAGAGAGAGAGAGAGATGGAAGCTCTCTCCTCGACTCGAGATCGAGAGGGAGATGAGAGGGATCTCGAGGGATCGATCGAGAGAGATGGATGAGCCGGAGAGGGAGAGCGAGGAGGAGGACGGAGAGAGTACGAGAGGATGGGATGGAGTGGGAGAGGAGAGGGAGAGAGAGGAGAGAGGAGAGAGAGGAGAGGGAGGGAGGAGAGAGAGAGAGAGAGAGAGAGAGAAGGGAGAGCGAGATGGAGACCGGAGAGAGGAGAGAGAGAGAGGGAGAGAGAGAGAGGAGAGAGAGGAGAGGAGAGAGGAGAGAGAGAGAGAGAGAGGAGAGAGAGAGAGAGAGAGAGAGAGAGAGAGAGAGAGAGAGAGAGAGAGAGAGGGGAGAGAGATGAGAGAGAGAGAGAGATTAGGGAGAGAGAGAGAGAGAGAGAGAGAGCGGGAGGCACCAAAGAGAGGAGAGATCTGGAGAGGAGAGACTCTCTAGAGAGGAGGACTCTCCTCTAACTTCTCTGGGGATCCTCTCGATATTACTCCCAGGGATCCCTCTGTTACGAGGATCTCTCTCTCTCTAGCCCTACTCTCTCTCTGTGCTCTCGCTATACCACAAACTCTCAGATGTCTCTACGCTTCTAGAGCGACCTAGCCTGCTCTCTGAGAGGATGACACTCAGAGGGACGAGCGAGAGGGAGAGAGAGAGAGAGAGAGAGAGAGGGAGACAGAGAGGAGGAGAGAGAGGAGAGAGAGAGAGAGAAGAGAGAGAGAGAGAGAGAGAGGGATGAGAGAGAGAGAGAGAGAGGGGGAGAGAGACCTCCCGAGAGAGAGAGAGAGAGGGAGGGATGAGAGAGTAGATAGAGAGACAGACAGACGACAGGGAGAGTGAGATAGAGAGAGGAGAGAGAGAGGAGATGAGAGAGAGAGATAGAGAGAGAGAGAGAGGGAGGGAGGATGAGAGAGAGAGGAGCGAGAGAGGCAGGAGCTCTGAGCGAGAGAGGAGGGATAGAGAGAGAGACTCTCGATCATGAAAGACTAGCGAGAGCGAGAGAGGAGAGAGGTAGAGGGATCAGAGAGACTGGAGATAGAAAAGAATCTCTAGCGAGAGAGGAAGAGAGCGAAGAGAGTATGATAGACACACACGGAGAGCGGAGAGCTAGAGAGAGAGAGAGAGAGGGAGAGATAAGAGAGATGAGAGAGAGAGAGAGAGAGAGAGAGAGAGCGGATGAGAGAGAGAGAGAGAAGAGAGGAGAGAGAGAGAGAGAGAGAGAGAGAGAGAGCGAGGGAGAGGGAGAGAGAGAGAGAGCGAGGAGAGAGAGAGCGGAGAGACAGAGATCCGAGAGGAGGCGAGAGAGAGAGAGAGAGAGGGGAGGGAGAGAGGAGGGGAGAGATAGAGAGGGGGAGAGAGAGAGGAGAGAGAGGAGAGAGAGAGGAGAGAGAGAGAGAGACAGGGAGAGAGGAGATGAGGAGAGAGAGGAGAGATGAGAGTGGAGACACGAGGAGAGAGCGAGAGAGAGAGATGAGAGAGCGGAGAGGATGACGCAACTGGGAGGAGAATCGCAGATAGGAGAGAATGACGGCGAGGAGAGAGAGAGAGAGAGAGAGAGATGACCAGATAGAGATGGAGAGAGAGCCACCACGAGACGAGAGAGAAAGCGATAGAGAATGAGAGAGAGAGAGAGAGATGACAGATAGAGTGAGAGATGGTTCATGGCTCACCGACACTCTACAGAAGTTCTTAAACTCCAGGTAGCTCAGATGCTCTGCCAGCTCCTGGGGCTCCAAGTGGTCAAAGAGCAGAGACACCTTGCGTTTCTTCCCACACTTTGGGGTGTCCTGCAGAGTGAACTTCTGGGACCAGTCTTGAGGGAGTCTGAGAGGAGAGAGAGGGCAGGGGTGAAAGGGTTAGTGAGGGAGCACTGCCATTCAACTCGCCTACATGTCAGCGGTGTCGATCAGTTGGCATTATGTTGTCCCCCCTCTCTTCTACACTCTGGGCCCCCCCTCCTGTTTTCTGGGGTCCCCCTGCCCCCTCACATGTTGGCCGTGTCGATGAGCTGGCAGTGAGTCTCCTCTCCTTCGTTCTTCACCATTTCCCAGAAGTCGGCCATCACCTCCTCCAGCTTCTCATCGCCTTTGAACGCAGCGGGGAACTGAGTGATCCAGGAGCTGAGAAAGACGGCCGGAGAAAACTGTTAATACAGAACTGAGAGGAGAGGAGAGGAGAGAGGAGAGAGGAGAGGAGAGGAGAGGAGAGAGGAGAGGAGAGGAGAGAGGAGGAGAGGAGAGAGGAGAGGAGAGGAGAGGAGAGGAGAGGAGAGAGGAGAGAAAGAGGGGAGAGGAGAGAGAGGAGAGGAGAGAGGAGGGAGAGGAGAGGAGAGGAGAGAGGAGAGGAGAGGAGAGGAGAGGAGAGAGGAGAGGAGAGAGAGAGGAGAGGAGAGAGAGAGGAGAGAAGAGAGAGGAGAGGAGAGGAGAGTGAGGAGAGGAGGAGAGGAGGAGAGGAGAGGAGAGAGGAGAGGAGAGGAGAGGAGAGAGAGAGGAGAGGAGAGGAGAGGAGAGCAGAGAGGAGAGAGAGAGACGAGAGGAGAGGAGAGGAGAGGAGAGAGGAGAGGAGAGGAGAGGAGAGGAGAGAGGAGAGAGGAGGAGAGGAGAGGAGAGGAGAGAAGAGAGGAAAGGAGAGGACAGACAGATTGGCTCGATGCTGCTCTGTATTATATTACAGTGCATTTACAGTAGTACTGCAGTTCATTGTTGTGCTTTTCACTGTATTGTATTGTGTTGCATTGCACTGTCGGGTGTTGGTCACTCACCGGACAAAAAAGCAGATTCTGGGTCGCACCTGGTCCCTTTGGTCCATGGGGCAATCTCGATATGTGAGCCTGGGGTCAAGGACGCTAAACCCAGCCAATCGAATGACCCCCTCTCCCCTCTCCCCTCTCGACTCACTCCTCTCCCCTCTCCCCTCTCCCCTCTCCCCTCTCCAGAAGGATATAAGCTCAGAAGTTTCCTTGCCAGGACAGAGGACGGCACGACCCAGCAGTGCATCATCAGCGTCATGTGGACGACCTGCTCTGCCTGGCACAGCTTACCCTCCAAGTCTGAAAAACAGGCATTGGTCAGTAGGTATGAAACCATCCTTGGAGAAGCATGAAACCAGCCTTGAAGAGGCATGAAACCAGCCTTGCAGATGCATGAAACTGGCCTTGAGTAGGAGTGGAACAGGTGTTCATTCATACCCTCGTGATTAGGATCAGCTGGTCACCCTTGTCCCAGTGAGGAGCTGGTAACGCTCCCAAAGGAGAAGAAGCCAGCCTATGCCTGCAGGTCACTGCGCACACACTCACCGTCTCCCTGCCTGCCCGCTCCAGCATTCCTCCCCAGTGACTCAAAATAACTGGGTGTGTCTCTCTATCTCACTCACTGTCTTTCCCTGTCTCCTCTCTTTCCCCTTCTCTCCTCTTTCCTCTTTCCCCACTCCTCACCTCTCTCCTCTTTCCTCACCCCTCTCCTCTCCTCTCTCTTCCCCCTCTCCTCTTTCCTCTCCTCTCCTCTCTCTCTCCCCTCTCTTCTTTCCTCTCCTCTCTCTTTCTCCCTCTCTCCTCTTTCCTCTTCCCTCTCCTCTCCTCTTTCCTCTCCCCTCTCCTCTCACCGAATGACTGCACGCATCTGTCGATCAGCTCCTCCAGGCTCGCCCCCTTGGTCAGCGTGCCCATCGATGACATCATCGCCTTGGCGCGGTTGATCTCCTGGGGGCTCGGGCACGTCATCCAGCGCCTGATATTCCGGGGGACCCCCTTCCCTCTCCTGCTGCGCCCCACCATGGGGCTGGAGCACTCCTGGTGGGACTTCCTGGAGAGAGAGAGAGAGAGAGAGGGGTTTACCATGTTTTTTTTAACATGCTTTACCATACCTCTCTGTGCTTTACAATGCTTGCCTATGCTTTACCAGACCTCTCTGTGCTTTACAATGCTTGCCTATGCTTTACCAGACCTCTCTGTGCTTTACAATGCTTCCCTATGCTTTACCAGACCTCTCTGTGCTTTACAATGCTTCCCTATGCTTTACCACACCTCTCTGTGCTTTACAATGCTTCCCTATGCTTTACCAGACCTCTGTGCTTTACAATGCTTGCCTATGCTTTACCAGGCTTATCTGTGCTTTGCAATGCTTTCCTATGCTTTACCACACCTCTCTGTGCTTTACAATGCTAGATACATTTTGAATAAACAAAACTAAACGTTTGCTCTCGCTCTTTGCACACAGGGAGTGGATTGTGAGTGAATTGGCGATTACATTTTCTATGTAAAGTAATTTCAATAGAGTGGCTTCGCTGCAGCCCCACTAAGCCCCTTGCTGTTCTTAACACATCAGCCTGCAAGTTTCACTGCCAGATCAACGAGATGAGATTAGCACACAGGACAGGAAGCGACAGAGAACATTCACAGAAGAGCAGACTCAAGTGATTTAAATGTGCCTTCACATCCATCACAAAAGCAGAATGAACCAATCTTGCTTCGGAAAGTCAAACAAAACACGTTCAGTAACGTCACGCTAACATATCGAATTACATACAGCTTGGTAGTTTTCCATAATCTTATAGAAAAACTGAAAAATTAAAAAACAAAAGACATTTCATGAGATACTGTACTAGTATTATTGCTCCAGGTAGACTTCTACAATATCATTTTGTAGTTTCTTTGATTGCATGATGTCAAACAAAAGATCTTAATTATGTTCATTTATTTATTTATTTTTTTTAATTATGTCTCAATCTTAAAATTCTCATTTCATTTTTGTCTTTTGACCATGGGAAAAGGCATGGGGGTAAAACTGCAGAAATACTTTGGTAAACTTGTAAGCTTGCAAGGTAACTGAGTGTATGTACTTGCACCACTGCTCACTGGTGGATTTAATTCTGTTGCTCCTGTTGTCACTGGGTCTGCCCTCTACCTGGCTTTGGCATGCCTGGACAGGCTCACTGCTCAGCCTAGCCGCCCCGCCTCGCGGTTCTGGGTGGGGTCGTGTCCTGTGGTTTGATGCTCCCCACAGACACACACACACACACACAAACACAAACGCACAAAACCACACACACACACACACAAATGCACACAACTACACACACACACCCTTTCCTCCTTTCACCCAGAATGACCCCATTATTTCTGTCTTGCAAACGCGCCAAGTTTAAAACACATTATCAATTTTATGTTCTAACTCTTACACTTTTTTTTTAAAACGTGCGTGTTTTAACTGAGCTCAAACTAAAACTCCTCCTCGATGAAACGTTGTCACCCCATTTTCTCTTTCTCCCCATCTCTCCTTTTCTTCTTCTGCCAGCTCCCTTCCTCATCTCCTCTTCCCCTTCTCCATCTCGTCCTTTTCCCTCTCCTCATCTCCCAATGTCTCCTCTGTAGCTGTCTTTCATTCCCCCACTCCCTTCTCTTACCTATGTCTCCCTTCCCTTTCATTCTCATCCTCCCTTCTCCCCAGTTCCCCTACCTAATATCCATTCCTTTCTCCTTCTCCCCTCTCTCTGTGTAGCTGGAATAAGCCTCTCTTTCATGGGCAGTCAGTGGGAGTTGTTATGTGTTTCTGGAGCTCCTGGATAAGTGCTGCTCACTTATCTTCCTTGATAAAGGCGAGAGAAGGCTGAGCATCGGACTCAGAGCGGCTCGGAGCTGGCGTGAGTCCAGGGGGCAGGGGGAAACCAATAAAGAGCTGCCCTCTTCTCTCCCTCTCGCCGTCTCTCTCTCTCTCTCTCTCTCTCGCTCTCTCTCTCTCTCTCTCATCTTGTGTTTGTTTATTTTTCAAATTAAAAATAACAGCAGAAAGAAAGATGTTATTTCCTAAAATAAAAACAAAAAGCAGAGATTTCTTTAAGCTGTGGAGCGAGACGTTGTAAATCTATGCTTCACCAGGAAATATCCTGTGCCTTACAAGCGTCCTATGCTTTACCAGACACTTGGGATTTACAATGATTCCTACGCTTTACACAGACCTCTTGCTGCTTAACAATGACTCCCTTTGCATTTTACCACACCTCTCTGTGCTTTACAATGCTTCACTTTGCTTTACCAGACCTCTCTGTGCTTTACAATGCTTCCCTGTGCTTTACCAGACCTCTCTGTGCTTTACAATGCTTCCCTATGCTTTACCAGACCTCTCTGTGCTTTACAATGCTTCCCTGTGCTTTACCAGACCTCTCTGTGCTTTACAATGCTTCCCTATGCTTTACCAGGCCTCTCTGTGCTTTACAATGCTTCCCTGTGCTTTACCACACCTCTCTGTGCTTTACAATGCTTCCCTATGCTTTACCAGGCCTCTCTGTGCTTTACAATGCTTCCCTATGCTTTATCAGACCTCTCTGTGCTTTATTACACTTTCCTATGCTTTTCCGTTAAACAGGGTAAGTAACGAAAGCATTAACAAATTATTTCAGGAGCCAGAAGGCTGTTGCCGTGACTTATTGAAATGAAAATATTTTCCATGCAAATCTGAAAACCGGCCCATGAATGTCACAAGTGAATGTGTGTGAGGCTCATTAAACAGCTGAGCATCAAATATCGTTTCAGATACATAAAAAAAAAAAAAAAGTATTTCTGTCTTAATAAACAAATTGATTCCTTTATATACGACCACAAGGACTAAAGAAAGTGATAGATCAAAATGGGAAAGTTGTCCCTTCATGTAACTCGCAAAACACACACGGCACCAGAAGCCTTGTGTGGCTTCAGTGCAGACCTAAATACACTGCATTGCACAGCAGTGTGATCCAGTCCAGGTTTTACTACCAGCTTGATCAGCCCCTTGATCAGCGCCCCCCCACTTCCCCTTCTTTGGAAAGTCAGCTCACTCTGTTCCACGTATTTGTTTATTCACTCACAAAGGCTGGCATTATATTCAAAACACACAATGCAAATGTTTTTTTTTTTTTTTTTTTTTTTTCCCTGTAACAAGGATTCATGTGTCTTCGGTGCAGCAGTCAGACTCGACCCATGCAAATGAACAGGATTATAGACAGTTCAGCAACATTGCTCTCCTCAAACTATCTTCTTAGGTCTGCAGTACCATGCTATGCATCATCACTGTGATTTCTTTTTCTATGAGACACTTTTAAATCACTTGTATTGCTCTTGTCTACTTCCCGCACATGTTGCAGATGAAGGGAGTTTATTGACATTCTCTAATTTTTTTGTCCAGTTCATGAAGAAAAGTTTATACCACTCTACCTTTTAAAACATGTATCACAGTAGATATGCAGTCAAAGCAGTAACCTTTGAGAAGGGGGCTGGTTCATTCTCCTCTCTGTGCTGTACTACACTTTGAGAAGGGGGCTGGTTCATTCTATTCTCTGTGCTTCACTTTGAGAAGGGGGCTGGTTCATTATCTTCTCTGTGCTTTACTACACTTTGAGAAGGGGCTGGTTCATTCTATTCTCTGTGCTTTACTACACTTTGAGAAGGGGCTGGTTCATTATCTTCTCTGTGCTTTACTACACTTTGAGAAGGGGCTGGTTCATTCTCTTCTCTGTGCTTCACTTTGAGAAGGGGGCTGGTTCATTCTCTTCTCTGTGCTTTACTACACTTTGAGAAGGGGCTGGTTCATTATCTTCTCTGTGCTTCACTTTGAGAAGGGGCTGGTTCATTATCTTCTCTGTGCTTCACTTTGAGAAGGGGGCTGGTTCATTCTCTTCTCTGTGCTTCACTTTGAGAAGGGGGCTGATTCATTATCCACTAAGAGGCAAGCAATCAATCAATCAATCAAACAGCAAAAATGAACAAGCGCTGTGCTAGCAGGCAACTAAAGGGTTAACTCCTTTATCATAGCACAGGACGTGTGTATGTGTGTTCCGGGCAGGGGACTGTTATGCAGATTTGGTTTTCCCTGAATGGGCGTTCTTGCAATGCAATACACAGTATGGATAAATGACACAACAAACGCTAACTCATTTTTACAGCACCGCTAGAGGCAACCTTTACTGCAGCAACTGTTGGTTAATATTCAATCAGTCTGAGCACTTCCCCTCTGAGTTTACTTCAGCATAAAACAGCCAGACCACAGCTCACTGATCCCCCAAAAGAGGAGCAAAACCAAGCAGCACCAGCCTTCATAGAAATACAGATAAACTGCCTGTGCTGGCCCCAGAGCCCTTCAGAAAAAACCAACAAGACTAACTGATAACAAACGAATCAAAAGCAAAACACATAAGCTGGCTGTCAATCAAATGCAAAAGCAAAAGAAGAAAAGGTTCTCAAAATGAAACCGACACGAAGCAACTGCAGCCATCGAAAACAACAGCAACAAAAAGATAAGACACCGTAAGAGTTTGAAGATAATAGCGGCACAAACCGACCCAGTCTCTCTCTCTCTCCCTGTGTCTCTCTCTGCATGTCTCTCTCTGTGTCTCTCTCTCTGTCTCTCTCTCTCTCTCTGTCTCTCTCTCTCTCTCTGTCTCTCTCTGCATGTCTCTCTATGTGTCTCTCTCTCTGTATGTCTCTCTCTCTGTCTCTCTCTCTCTCTCTCACTCACCTCTTACTGTCTCTTCGGTTCATGATTGAAGCTCAGGACTCTCTCTTCATGTGCAAACTACAACGCTTCTCTGAAGTTGTAGACTTGATCAATTTCAGCTTCCATTACTTTCTTATTATTCCTTCTTCTTGCTCTTGGTACTTTCTCTCCCCTCTCTCTCTCTCTCTCTCTCTCTCTCTCTCTCTCTCTCTCTCTCTCTTGCTAGCCAGAGAGACCTTGGTACCCCCACCCCTATCTCTTGTGCGAGCGGTCTCCCTCTGAGCTGTCTCTTTCACCACCTGCGCTGCAAGAGCAGCATCTCTGTGCAACCAGAGCGCTGCAGAGAAATAGAGGAACTCACACACACACACACACACACACACACACACACACACACACACCCCCTCACACACCCCCACACACACACTGCACGATTGATAGAGGAACTGCACACACAGATTGAAAGAGAGAGAACTTCTGTAAGAGAGAGAGAGAGAGAGAGAGAGAGAGAGAGAGAGAGAGAGAGAGAGAGAGACCTTCAGCAAGTCACTTCACCTCCTTGTGCTCTGTCTTTGGGGTAAGACATTGCTGGAAGTGACTCTGCAGCTGATGCATGGTTCACAAGCCCTAGTCTCTGTAAGTCACCTTGGATAATAACAACACACAAGCAGACTGTTATTTTAATGCTCTAAATAGCAACTGAACTGAATCCTTGCTCTCTCCTGCCACAGTTTTTTTTCCCCCAAATGCCTTCTGTTATTATACTATGCATTTCCCATAGTTTTTTTATCCAAACTCTCTCAATCATCTCTGCCTTCTATTTCTTCTATTGTTCTCTCTCCTCTAACCCCCTCAACCCCTTTCCCCTCACCCTCTCCTCTCCCTTACCCTCTCATCCATTTCCCCATCCCCTTTCTCGGGCGTCCCTCGCCCCGCTCCCCTGTTCCCGTTCGCAGCCCCCCCCCCCCCCACCCCAGACACAGTGAGCACATCTCCGGGTGCAGGTCCCAGCTGCATAAAAATAAGGACCTCCTTGTTGGTGGAGCTGTGATGAAGCCAGGTAAAACACAGCAGCCTGCCAGCACGGGTGTCTCTTATTACAGTAAAGCTGCAGTCCAGTCAAACCCACCCGCCCCCTGCAGCTTCCCCATGGTTACACTCTGCATTCACTTCAACAGTGGTGAGGTGATAACAAACACAAAAATGAGTGGATAAAATCCTTTCTGGTGTTCAAGGTAGGCGCTACAGGTGAGCAGAGATGCCCTTAGTAGATTATAATAGGTGCATGTCAACTGTGGTGGTCACCTCTCTGTGCTTTACAATGCTTCCCTGTGCTTTACCAGATCTCTCTGTGCTTTACAATACCTCTCTGGGCTTTACAATGCTTCCCTATGCTTTACCAGACCTCTCTGTGCTTTACAATGCTTCCCTATGCTTTACCAGACCTCTCTGTGCTTTACAATGCTTCCCTATGCTTTACCAGACCTCTCTGTGCTTTACAATGCTTCCCTATGCTTTACCAGACCTCTCTGTGCTTTACAATGCTGCCGCTCCACAATCTCAAACAGCGACTGCCGCTCCACAATCTCAAACAGAGACTGCCGCTCCACAATCTCAAACAGAGACTGCGGCTCCACAATCTCAAACAGAGACCGCCGCTCCACAATCTCAAACAGAGACTGCCGCTCCACAATCTCAAACAGAGACTGCCGCTCCACAATCTCAAACAGAGACTGCCGCTCCACAATCTCAAACAGAGACTGCCGCTCCACAATCTCAAACAGAGACTGCGGCTCCACAATCTCAAACAGAGACTGCTGCTCCACAATCTCAAACAGAGACTGCCGCTCCTCAATCTCATACAGGGCGGGGCAATCCACACGCAGGCAGAGGGCATGCGCGAACCTGGGACCTCTCGCACTAAATCATAGCGCTGATACCGCTGTACAAAAGAGCTGGCTTCTTTACAGGGAGCGCAAATATGATGCGTGCTGGTGACATTTCTTAGTCCGGTATTTTTGTGTGTTTTAATAAAGCAAATTGTCAAATTGATTTTGTGTAAATTATTAACATAACGACTTGAATTCATAGAAAATGTATGGCAGCATCCTTTTTATTTATTTTGGGGGAATGGGGGAGGAATCTTATTTCTTGTCCAAATTCTGAAGCCACTGAGTCATGCCCGAAAAGGACAGCTGTTTGTGAGCTAGGCTGGTCAAGCTTTGTCGTTGGAGCTGACCCCTTTGTTTACACACCACTGCTGTGTAAATAATGAGGAGACGGGCCCCTATGCTCAATGCTGCAGTGTAAATAATCTCAGACCCCCTAGCTATTGACACTGGCATTCAGAACAGAAAATAGGAAGCACTTTTTTACGTAGTTGGGGTCTGGAACCAACTCCCCAGTAATGTTGTTGAAGCCGACATCCTGGGATTCTTCAAGAAGCTGCTTGATGAGATTCTGGGATCAATAAGCTACTGACAACCAAACGAGCAAGCTAGGCAGAATGACCTCCTCTCGTCTGTAAACTTTCTCATGTTCTTATGTTCAAGTGTGCCGGACTGGGCCGCAGATGTTGATTGTACTGGTTTTCGGTGCTAGTCAATCAGGGAAATTGATGATAGACCGATGTCACGATGCATGTCGTGATATGCAGGTTGCATTACGACAAGCGCCGCGATTCACGCGATGGTTCTGATTGGCTACCTCCATGATGGATCATCAGATCAACTGACCTTTCGGTAGGCTAGCTGAGAGACGGGCTCTGGAAGTTAGCAGGATCTCGATGTTCTTCTTAACAGCTGCTCGCTTCAAGAAGTGGTCCAGCGGGTTTTGCTTGCGCTTAACATGCGGTCTCTCTTGTTTTCATAACACTGCGCCAGGTCACTGAAGAAGTAAACCCTGTTACTGCTGTTTGTTGTTGAAGATGATAATGCTACTGTACATAAACCACACGGTGTGACGGAGGCAAGGGTCCCTGTGTGTGTGTGTGCGTGTGGGCAGGTATTACTATCAATGCGCGGACAACATTTGAGAAAATGTTTAGCTTGTTGTCGACTTTCCCCCTGTGTGGAGTTTTGTCTGACTGGAGTTAGAAATAGCAAATAAAAACATAGTGAGAGTCAATGAGAAGAACCCACAAGTAAAGGAATGCAAACGAGTGTCTCTGTGTGTGCATGCGTCTCTCTCTGTGCATGTGTGTGCCTCTCTGGTCGTGTGTGTGTGTGTGTGCGCGTGCAGGGATGGAAATGAGACTCCCGTTGCATAGCAGTTTGATCCGTTCCTGGTTTTACTATGTTTGATAAGACACACCAGAGCTTGCTATCCACACACACTGTGGCTAATCAAGCCGGAATTGATCAAACTGCAATTTCACATTTGTTTGTCATTTGTGTGTGTGCTCCTGTGTGTGTGTGTGTGTGTGTGTGCTCCTGTGTGTGTGTATGTGTGCTCCTGTGCGTGTGTGTGCTCTCCTGTGTGTGTGTGTGCTCCTGTGTGTGTGTATGTGTGCGCTCCTGCGTGTGTGTGTGTGTGCTCCTGTGTGTGTGTGTGAGTGCGCTCCTGTGTGTGTGCGTGTGTGCTCCTGTGTGTGTGTGTGTGTGTGCTCCTGTGTGTGTGTGTGTTTGCTTCTGTGTGTGTGTGTGCGCGCTCCTGTGTGTGTGTGTGTGTGTGTGTGTGGTGTGTGTGTGTGTGTGTGCTCCTGTGTGTGTGTGTGTGTGTGTGCGTGCGTGTGTGTGTGTGTGTGTGTGTCTGTGCGCTCTTGTGTGTGTGTGTTTGTGTGTGTGTGTGTGTGTGCGCGCTCCTGTGTGTATGTGTGATGAAACAGGTGTTTCTCTAGATTACACCAGCAGGAAATTTGTCACTTACTGTAAATGGAACTCAAAGTAATTGAGCAAAACCTTCCGAGGTACTTCCCCTTTCTCTCTCTCTCTCTCTCTCTCTCTCTCTCTCTCTCTCTCTCTCTCTCTCTCTCATCTATATATATATATATATATATATATATGTGTGTGTGTGTGTGTGTGTGTGTGTGTGTGTGTGTGTGTGTGTGTGTGTGTGTGTGTGTGTGTGTGTAGCAAAAAGTATCCTAGGTTAACTTTCATTGATATGAATTTATGAAGTTTCTTTTAGAGTTTCTTTTAGACACTGAGAAAGACTTCTAGTGGAAACGCTTGTCAATAAAGGTATTTGGTTACTTTGAGTGTAGCACTGTTTAGAACAATAAGTAATCATGATGTTTAGACGTTCTATTATATACTATCCCACAATCACTGTACTGTATGAATCGGGCAAGGGTTAGAAAAAGAAAGTGCTGGACTGCAGTGTGGAAGGCAGTGGGATTGAGGAGCTCAGTGGTTAGATAAAGAAAGCGATGGGCTGCAGTGTGAAGGCAGTGGGTTTGAGGAGCTCAGTGGTTAGATAAAGAAAGCGCTGGGCTGCAGTGTGGAAGGCAGTGGGTTTGAGGAGCTCAGGGTTAGATAAAGAAAGTGCTGGGCTGCAGTGTGGAAGGCAGTGGGTTTGAGGAGCTCAGTGGTTAGAGTGCTGGGCTGCAGTGTGGAAGGCAGTGGGTTTGAGGAGCTCAGGGTTAGATAAAGAAAGCGCTGGGCTGCAGTGTGGAAGGCAGTGGGTTTGAGGAGCTCAGTGGTTAGATAAAGAAAGCGCTGGGCTGCAGTGTGGAAGGCAGTGGGTTTGAGGAGCTCAGTGGTTAGATAAAGAAAGCGCTGGGCTGCAGAGTGGAAGGCAGTGGGTTTGAGGAGCTCAGTGGTTAGAGTGCTGGGCTGCAGTGTGGAAGGCAGTGGGTTTGAGGAGCTCAGTGGTTAGATAAAGAAAGCGCTGGGCTGCAGTGTGGAAGGCAGTGGGTTTGAGGAGCTCAGTGGTTAGATAAAGAAAGCGCTGGGCTGCAGTGTGGAAGGCAGTGGGTTTGAGGAGCTCAGTGGTTAGATAAAGAAAGCGCTGGGCTGCAGAGTGGAAGGCAGTGGGTTTCAGGAGCTCAGTGGTTAGAGAAAGTGCTGGGCTGCGTTTTAGCAAGTGAAACATTCTAGAAGCACCAAGTCCTTACTGCCTTATGGTCTGGCCATTATTTGTAGGAAGACAGTGCCCTCTTCTGGCGAAACGTGGAATGGCAGGAGTGTTATGACAAAAGAGATTTTTGTGAAAACTACAAATGCCAGCGAGCCTTGCAGCCTCTATGGGGGGTTCTGAGCATGCTCAGTGAGGTTTCCTGCTGTTTTTTTTTTTTTTGGTGCGCTTCAAACCTGCCCTTCTGGTGCGGTGGTTGCTATGGGTGACAGAGAGAGGGAGAGATGACAAGTAGATGGAGATTGTGGAGGTGAGCAATCGATAGAGTCTGCCTGTGCAGAATGCACGGAACACGCGTTGTGTGTGCGTGCGTGTGTGTGTGTGTGTGTGTGTGTGTGTGTGTGTGTGTGAGAAGTGGGAGGGGGTGGAGGGTGGGGGTTAGGTATGACCTTGCTAAATTTAGCACCCCTCTTCCTTCAACCTCCTCTGTACTCGTCTGTTTGATAGATTTGTTGAGAATCTGAGATGCAGTTTGTATTGAAGTAGGCAGGCTTGTGTACTTCCTAACAGAGTCATTTAGAAAAGTACTTGGAAGAGGGTGGGGGCTGGTGCCTAATTATTTAGAATTCAAGATAACATCTACATGGCATGGCATTATTTATGGATGATTTATTAATGATGTTAAGGTCCAGTGGGTAAAGAAACGGGCTTGTAATAGGGAGATCCCTGGTTCAAATCCCAGCTCAGCCACTGTGTGTGACCCTGAGCAAGTCACTGAACCCCTTTGTGCTGCGTCTTTGGGGTGATACGTTGTTGTAAGCGACTCTGCAACTGATGCTTAGTTCACACACCCTAGTCTCGTATCTTGTAAAGCGCTTTGTGATGGTGGTATGAAAGGCGCTATATAAAGATTGTTATTACCTTTTAAAAAAGGTTTGCAATGGTCTTAATTGTTCTTTTTGTGATTTACTCATTTGTAAAGGGGAAGCAATTCATTGCATGCTTTGGCGATTGTGTTAAGAGATCATAGACCTATGCAACGCAGGCTGGATTAGCCTTCTTTACATTCATAAGCACCAGCGCCATCTAGTGCACAGCTAGTGTATTGCCAGCAGAGCTAACGCTTGCTTCCAAAGTGATGGACACTTGAACTTGTGCGAGCTACTGAACAGAAGGGGGGCGGGGTTACCAGGACTGAGGGGGTGGGGTTAATTTAGAGGGGGAGGGGTCTGATCAAAGGGGGAGTGGTCACAATCCCAATGTTCTCTTTTCCAGCTGTTTCTTGTGGATGTGTCACTGAGATCGGAGCTGCCTAGTCGCTCCCTCTCCCTGCAGAGAGAGA